>NW_022991091.1:170000-397500 GCF_902827175.1 Gymnodraco acuticeps | reverse complement strand
TAAGTTGTGTGTTGTTGTGAAAGAGATAAAAGGGTAGACAGCACTTAAAAAAAAAAAAATCAGGAAATGAAGAACTGCCAAATGGTTGTCGACCCCCTCAAGGCTACTCATTATGGGGTTAAAGTGACACACACACACACACAGCGCTGTGTTTGAAGACTCTGTGTCTTCTGACACTCTGTTCTACCTCTTTCCACCAACTTTCTGTCTCTCTCACCCTCACTCTCTCTGTCGGGGCAGGTCTGAGATGAAAGTCAGCCCACGTCTCTTTCCCCCCCGAGGGTATTCATCTTCTAACGACCACATAATCTCCGATAAATAACCCTTCTGTCTTTAGCTGTGTCATTACCAGGTAGAATCTATTCAGTTCCCCATGGCACCGGTAGAACACAGCGATTGTATCGGGTTTGAACTGGATAAATATCTTTTAAAAGCCACATTTTCAATGCTTGCTTGACTTGTGAACATGTTTTGCAACGTCCCTCTCCCTCATCCTTCATTAGCTGTCTTCATCTCTGTTTTTCATTTGATTTCTCTTTGTGTTAGCAGAGGAAACCCAACACCCCACATAAACTATGGGAAGACAATTACTATTACTCTGCTTCTTTAAAAGAATGCACAATAACCAACCCATTGACCTAAAAAATGCATACAATGCGATTCAATGAGACCTGAATATCCTTCATCCGAGTTCCCTGGCCTACAGTGACAAGCATAATGCCTTAATATCACTTATGACTTCAAAGCAGAATGAAGTCTGTATTGATATGGACTGCAGCTACATTTGACAGCCAAATGTGATACATGTGATAGATTAAGCTCAAAGTCATTATGTGGAGGTTAGATTGCTGTAGGTGAAAGGGGTGGTTGACATATGGAAATTCCCATAGACCATCATGCACACATACATTAAACTGACAGTTAATGGTAATTATTTGTCTGGCAGTCGCAGCAGGCATCCACCCATCCTTGCCAGTCTCTTGTGGTACATACTTGTGTATGCTGCTCTTGCTCTTTTTGTATATCATGTATTTATTTGTTGCTATGTTTATAAATGTTCTTATATGTTGTATGTGAGGGACTACGGATGGAAATTAGCTCAAAGCTAAAATCCGGAATATTTACACTTGAAGCATTATTTGTCTTAAGTGTTCATTAATGTGCACTGTCCCTATTCATATAAACGATTCAATGAAATGAAATGTGTCATTGTGTTTGTATCCAGTGTGATAATGCTTTGTTTATTTAGATTACCAACATAGTGTTAAAACAATAATGGCAGCTGATGAAGTCTTTGTTAACTAAAAACAATTTCAGGTAATTAGTAGTTTCCTAAGGGAAAAGGGAATGAGCTAATTATCATTGGTCATTACTTGGAAATAGTACTCCCCCTCTGGCAGCACAATCATACCGACACATTTGCTTTGGTCTTTTGTAAGGGGCACATTTTTACTGCATGATCAGTCTGTGGTTAAGCAGTTTCTCCAACCAAAGTGCAGGCCCAATTCCCTCACACTACACTCTTTTGTCATTCCTAACTCTGTCATAGGCCTCAGGAGGTCTGCAGTGTAACATTTTGAGGATTCTCAATATTACCAAGATCTCACTTCACTCCATGTGTAGTCCAGGGACAACCAGAAGCAGAAAACATGCAACAAGTTCAAATGCCGCGCCACAAAGAGACCGCTACCGGTAGATGGCACCAACGTGGCTCTTCTAACACACTGTTCGTATTTAAACATTGCACTGTATACAACATTTTAGGCCAGGCAAGGGGGATGTAGGATAAAGACAAATAAAATCTGCGTAGCAGGTTCCAAACACATGGGACTTTCAGCTGCGCGGCTGCTGTTTGTGTCCCGTTTGATACCAGAGTTCTTATTTCTTACAAATCTTCCATACTTTAGTAAAGCCACTTCCTTTGCTATTTCAACCAAGTACATTTTTTTCCTAACCTAAACAAGTATTGTTGTTGCCTTAACATAATCTGAAGTGTAGGCGCAGGCGCATTGATCACCGGCCATCCTTCTTTGGGACTTTTATTGTTGTTGTTTGGTTTTAAATGGAAACCACACTGTTAACCAGTGTTAATCATTTCTCTTTCTGTCTCTTTTCACTGTCCAATTGAGTTATTTATATTCATTTATTTTACTGCGAAAAATGGAGACGAATACATCTCTTGTTTTGTGTGGGAAACGGATTTTCACCATCAGTGTTTAACCCTGTAACATACGCTGTTTGATAATGACTTCCTGCCAAATTAAGTAATAGGCCAATCAGTGGCAAAGGAACTCGGCCAGGAAGCGAACCAATGGAGAAGATGAAAAATTAGGTTAGGGTTGGTTTGTGGGCTCTTCCGTGGCACTTTATTTCTGATGACAATGAAATCATCAGCATGTGGATCCAGGAGACTGTCGTACTGGTTTTGGTATTTCGAAAAAGGAAAATCTGTTTTCCATTGAAATCTTTCTCTTTCTTCTCCTACTTAATTTATTATTTCCTGTCTTTGTATCGGATATATTTTAAGTCTAATGATCCATCAGCAACACATGCAAGAACCGCTTGTTATTCAAATGAAAATGTCCCTCTAAGGACTGGACTGTATATACTGATATTGTTTGTCTCGAACTACATGTAGCAGATGATTTTTGCTAACATTTGATCGTTTTGGCCATTTACTGTCAGTCTCAATGTCTCACTCCATCCATCCATCTTCTCCCGCTTATCCGTGGTCGGGTCGCGGGGGTAGCAGTTCCAGCAGAGAGCCCCAAACTTTATTTTCCCTGGCAACATCAACCAGCTCTGACTGGGGGATCCCAAGGCGCTCCCAGGCCAGCGAAGAGATATAATCCCTCCACCTGGTCCTAGGTCTACCCCTTGGTCTCTTCCGAGCTGGACGTGCCTGGAACACCTCCCTAGTGAGGCGCCCAGGTGGCATCCTAACTAGGTGCCCGAACCACCTCAACTGGCTCCTTTCGACGCGAAGGAGGAGCGGCTCAACTCCGAGTCCCTCCCTGATGACCGAACTTCTCACCTTATCCCTAAGGGAGACACCAGCCACCCTGCGGAGAAAACCCATCTCGGCCGCTTGTATCCGCGATCTCGTTCTTTCGGTCATGACCCATCCTTCATGACCATAGGTGAGGGTAGGAACGAAAATGGCCCGGAGAGCTTTGCCTTCTGGCTCAGCTCCCTTTTCGTCACAACGGTAAGGTAAAGCGACTGCAGTACCGCTCCCGCTGCTCCGATTCTCCGGCCCATCTCACGCTCCATTGTTCCCTCACTCGAGAACAAGACCCCGAGATACTTGAACTCCTTCACTTGGGGTAAGGACTCATTCCCTACTTGAAGTGGACAGTCCATCGGTTTCCTGCTGAGAACCATGGCCTCAGATTTGGAGGTGCTGATCCTCATCCCAGCCGCTTCACACTCACTCTAAACACAAATATAATTTTGGTCCCACAGCTAACTAGGCAATTGCTCTAACCCAGGGCCGGACTGGGAAATAAGTCAGGCCGGGAATTATACACCCAGCCAGGCCACTACCAGTTTTTTGTGCCATTTTGCTGGATTTATTTGTCAATTTTTACAGCGTTGCTGCCCATAGTGATAGCCCTCTAGTCTAAATCTACTACCCAAAAATAAACATATGGACATGGGTTACTATTTTTAAAAATGTGCACATTTATTTAGGAATCTATGTGAACATATTTTAAGTGGGGGTGGACCTCAAATCCTCTAGGGGGGTCCGGGGGCATGCTCCCCCGGTAAGATTTTTTTTTAAATGTTGGACTTAAATGCATCAATCTGGTGCACTTTGAGGGGGAAATAAAGAGACTACACCCATATGAAACAGAACTGTATACATTTAAATAATCATAAAATCATAAGAACATGGCCATAACCAATAACATCCCATCCAATATGAAAAAAACATTGAAACTTGTTTATTTATTTGTTTTTGGTTCATTTATAGTTGTGAGTGGTGTCTGTGCTCCTGAACTAGCCTCTCCTGTCTCCCTCCTCTCCCCCTGCTCCTCTTTGAGGCAGAAGCAAAGACTAGTTCTAGCTCTCAACAAGTTTTAATAGTTTATCTTACCTTTTTTCACCTAGTTAACGTTTTTTTTTGTATTATTCATGCATATTTTGCTAATCACTCCCCCCCTCAAATGGAAATATGTGTTTACATAAATGGTGACCAAACCATTTGAGACCCACAGAGAACTTAGACTAAGTGAACTATCTAAACACTCAGAGTCCTTTACCTCACCTGAGCTGAGGTTATCAGTCTCTAAGTCTGTGTTATGAACTTGGTTACACAAGGATAAGGACTCAAATGCACGACCCGGAAGCCAAAGGTAAAGTACAATTAAGATACTTTATTTGCACAAAAAAGGTAACAAAAGAAGATCACTCTTAAGAGATGACAACAAAGGTTTGAGCAAGGCAAAACAGAAAATCACTCACAACGTGAGGAACTAAACTTATAATAAGTTTCAGGAGCCAACATAGGCTTTGAATCAAAGCGAGCTGAAGAGCATAGCTCTGTCATGGGGACAGGACAAGACGAACTGACACTGAACGCTGGGAGACTGGGAATTTAAACACTCAACAACAAGACACAGGTGAACACAATCAGGGGCAGGGCTGATACTGATGAGGGCGGGAGAACACATGAGGAAAGGGAGTCAGGGGACCTAAAATGAGACGTGACAAAAACAAAACAGGAAGAGAAAAACAATACAAAATAAACATGAAACATGATTGACTAGCACTTTTGACAGTGCACAACAGTCTGACTGGAGAGGACTCTCCCTCCACCTTGTTGTTGAAACAGCTCCGTATACGTTAGCGCAGCTAGCTAGCACCAGATGCTAACAACAACAATACACGTAACGGGTGCGCATGCTTTATCTCACTCCTCGCGCCACACATACACTAACACACACCCTCCCGAGCTTGAATGACACACAGAGACCAATCGAGGGCATTAGTGTATGATCTGTATGTAAGGCCATGTCGGCAGGCCACATCATGTAGACAGCCAGTCACCCTCTGTGAGGCAGAGTCAGACCCACCCACATTTGTATGAGGGACCGTACAGGCCATAATTCATACTGGTCCTCTCACGCACATACATTCTCCTTTTACATACATATATTTTCACTGTTACATACATACATTCTCCTTTTACATACATATATTTTCACTGTGACATACATACATTCTCCTTCTACATACATATATTTTCACTCTTACATACATACATTCTCCTCTTACATACATATATTTTATAATATGCATGTCTGAAGAGAATATATGTATGCAAGTGAAGAATGTATGTATGTGTGAAGACAATATATGTATGTGAGAGAAGAATGTATGTATGTGAGAGAGAAAGTATAGTGGAAACGGAAGGAGTATGATTGAAACGGAAGGCAGGTCATTCTTGCGCTGTGATTGGCTCAGAAGGTCGAGCGGGGCGGGCTCATGTTCAGAACTTCTGATTTCAAATCAACATGATGGAGGGAGATGAATCGCGTAGATTGCAGCAAGCATTAGGGGTTTTAAGGAACATTTTTGTCAACCCCTGAAACTGTCACATCCTGGCCAGGTGTCCTTGCGGGTGCGTTCGCTTTACTTATCAGAGCGTGCCGTAAGGGCGGTTACTCTTTGGTTTATAAACTCCCGCCTGGGACGGACTGATGCATTAGATTATGTGCTATATGGAGGGGACTTTGACAGAGTATTTCTCACAAAGTACACAGTAAAAGTACTTCAATGTATTGTTAGTAGCAGTCAAACTAGTACCGAGTCCAACAGTGTCAGTTTTATGAAGAACTTGTGGTAAAATATATTTGTAAAAAGAAAATGAAGAGCTACTGATTTGAAAAAACGGCTCTATGTATAGTTTAAATCTCCTAACAATGTTGTCCATTTATTCTTCTCCCCTCGAGTCCAACAGTGTCAGTTTTATTAAGAACTTTCAGTAAAAAATATTTGTAAAATATAAAGAGCAGCTGATTTGAAAAGACAAACGCGAGAGACGGCTGAGTGACCGCAGTGCAGAATCGCTGTATAGTTAAATCTCCTAACAATGTTGTCCATTTTAGACACATGCTTATTATATTTACAGCCTTAATAACATTCATTTTCTGGGCTCAATGTGTGTCTTGGCCGTTTTCATTGTGATCGCTAAATTCACCTTGTTTCCCCTTGTTTATAATTATGTTCAACAGCAAACGAGTGCTTTGTTTTGAAATCACTTCCGCGAGTATCGCGCCCCCCCCCCCCCCCCCTCGTTACATGACCATTAGACCATTAGTAAGGTAAAAACAAAAACGCCTCGCAGACACTCTTCCGTTTACTTGTTTAATAAAGAAAAACAAGTGGTCCGTAGATACACGGAGTCATCTAACCCTAACCCTCTCCCTCCATCATGTTGATTTTGAATCAGAAGTTCTGAACATGAGCCCGCCCCGCTCGACTTCTGAGCCAATCACAGCGCAAGAATGACCTGCAGTTCCGTTTTCAACCCATACTCCTTCCGTTTTCCACTATACTTTCTCTCACACATACATACATTCTTCTCTCACATACATATATTGTCTTCACACATACATACATTCTTCTCTTGCATACATATATTCTCTTCAGACATGCATATATTATAAATATATGTATGTAAAAGGAGAATGTATGTATGTAAGAGTGAAAATATATGTATGTAAAAGGAGAATGTATGTATGTAAGAGTGAAAATGTATGTATGTAAAAGGAGAATGTATGTATGTAAGAGTGAAAATGTATGTATGTAAAAGGAGAATGTATGTATGTAAGAGTGAAAATATATGTATGTAAAAGGAGAATGTATGTGCGTGAGAGGACCAGTATGAATTACGGCCTGTACGGCCCCTCATACCTAACCCTCTCCCTCCATCATGTTGATTTGAATCAGAAGTTCTGAACATGAGCCCGCCCCGCTCGACCTTATCAGCCAATCACAGCGCAAGAATGACCTGCCTTCCGTTTCAACCATACTCCTTCCGTTTCCACTATACTTTCTCTCACACATACATACATTCTTCTCTCACATACATATATTGTCTTCACACATACATACATTCTTCACTTGCATACATATATTGTCTTCACACATACATACATTCTTCTCTTGCATACATATATTCTCTTCAGACATGCATATATTATAAAATATATGTATGTAAAAGGAGAATGTATGTATTTAAGAGTGAAAATATATGTATGTAAAAGGAGAATGTATGTATGTAAAAGGAGAATGTATGTATGTAAGAATGAAAATATATGTATGTAAAAGGAGAATGTATGTATTTAAGAGTGAAAATATATGTATGTAAAAGGAGAATGTATGTATGTAAGAGTGAAAATATATGTATGTAAAAGAAGAATGTATGTGCTTGAGAGGACCAGTATGAATTACGGCCTGTACGGCCCCTCATACATTTGCGCAGCGTTGCGTTCACAATACATACATAAACAAATAATCCTCAGGCCAGCAGGCAATTTATCAGGCCAGGCCATCGGGAAACCTCCCGGTCCTCCCGATGGCCAGTCCGGGCCTGCCCTTACCATAAACACACTCTCACATAATCTATTAGCCTCCCGGCCATAAACAAGTTCCAAAGTCAATCAATGTGGCGCTTTACCCCCCCCAAAAAAAACAATTACTTGATCCTTTTACAGAACAGGCTCAACTAGCTAAATCCTAGGAAGATCTCAAACACATGTGACTTGCTCTGACTGACTGCCTGTTTGTGTGCGGGAGCAACACCTCAAATATATCCTGCTGTTTTCCAGCCAACCAAGTATATCAAATTCACCAGCTTTGAGCCTCTGACGGATGAGTCTGCCTTTAGTAAATGCTCCAAATATTAAAAAATGTACATCATTTTATGCAAACATTGGACCAGTTTGTATTTTTACATTCCTCTTCATCGGGACTGCACAATTCAGTGCACTTTACACTAATTAGATCAAACTAAAAATAGCTTTAATAGTAACAAATATACATTTAGCTAGCTACCTAAACACAAGAGACATACAGAAGTTGACTGGCAAAAAGTTCCACATTAAATGATAACTAAATATATGCTGGGATATTATGATGACCGACAAATAAAATAAAATAAAACATTTGTAATAAAACATCAGCCAAGCGGATTTGAACAGTTTTGGATTTCCCCCTCTATGAAGTCTCTGCAGTCTATCATTTACACCTCCAGCAGCTCTGGTAAACATCGTCACAAGATTCATTTCGCCACATATCTTAAAATGTATACTCCAACCTTAAACGGAAACCCAATGTAGAAATAATTGTGAATTAAAGTATATTATAATCAATAAATCTTCTCTTACAATAGTCTATAATCATCAGATCAAAAGAAATCAGACAATTTGAGTCAGTATAATACCATGTAATTAACTGTATAATACCCATCTACCAACACCTCTAATGCTCTGGCTGAACAGCAGCAAAACAAAGTTCAGTCTGACTATCAATAATCATTCCAAGTGTGTGTTCAAGAATTGGGCCAATCCACCTTTAAGTAATTATAAGTGGCCTTACTGTCTTTCTTTAAAAAGTGAAGGATGACGGAGGAATGTGCTGCTGGCATTTTGTCTCCTTTCTATGATTTGCAGGCAGCTGGAGAGTAAATAGATGGGTGGCGGCAGAGCTGTCAGTCAAAATCGACCGACCGCTTTCACCTTCGGCTGAATTACAGTGTGTCAAAACTTTCAAACAGAACTCCCTGATTGGTAAAATATCTACGATACAGCGCTATTATTCAACTGTACATTAATCATTATTATCACATTACTAGAGTTCAGCCTCTCACTAAAGGAAGTCAAACTCAGTGAGCAAATTAGCCATCAAGGCTCACATATCAGGAACTAAATGAGCCATGAATAAATCTAATTTGCAACATGATGACCATCTCAGCTTGATGTGAAAATAAACCCATGATTAAAGTGATTTTGATTTTGGAGACAGGCGCAGACCTCAGACAACAGCTGGCCCCCGTCTGCCTGACTAAATATCCATTCACTCCGACCCCGTCCGACTGCAGCACGGAGGTTTATCAGTGCGAACTGTATTTTCACAGGAATGTCAAAACATGCTTTGCAGAAATTATACTGGGACACACAAAGGCTCAAATATCACCTACAGAAGAAGGAAAGTGATTCCCTTATGTAAATAACTAATTCCTTAAATACATTTTTAAAGCAGATATGAACCAGGAAATGTGTGTGTGTGTTTCTGTACGTGCACACTTGATGTTTCTTCATCTCTCTTCATCTTTTGATTGCTTTAATTACAGACTTACTGTCAGCTTCCCACTCTGTGCGCAGGAAAAACAAACCCTTAGAGCACATGAAAAGAAGTCACACACACACCTATCCCAGCCCCAGTCAGTCAGTAGGCTCTTTGATTCTCTGCCTGCCGGTGATCTGTCTTTCATCGTCTCCTCTCCCTGATCCCTTGTTCCCCTCTCTAGCTCTGCTGGGGCAGAACATCTATCTGTCTCCGTCGCTGTTTATTCTGCGCTGGCTGTAGGTGGGAAGCCTAATCTGCAATCAGGAACCCGTCTGTACGTCTTATTGCTGCCCTCTAACTAACGGATAATAAAGGGACTGAAATACAAAGCCATTCTCTTAACTAAAAATGGGCTATATGTTACGATAAATATGTTTCTAGACTAAACAGAACAGCAACAAGCTATAAAATAATGTACAAAACTCAAGCAGCCTTTTGGGTTACTTACAAGCATACTGGCAAATCTCGAATATTTATGACCCTTTTTTTTGTGAAATATTCCTTTTCACTAACATAAATCAGCATTGTATCCACATGGTTGATTTCAGATTGTTTCCAGTTGTCAGCATTGAAATAATAAACCGGGTTTTCAGAGAGTTCTTAAAACAAATCTTAGGGCTTTTAAAGTCTTTTTTTAGCATGTGGATAATTCTAGTGATTTGAGCAGCAGCTATAGTCATGATGGATGTAGATATATTCAAAGCGCAAATCCTCATCTATCCACTGAGGCCAATCCCAGGTAAAGACTTAAGAATATAAGCAGTGACTTAGAGGGATGAAAGTTGTAGAGAAAGAGAAGCATTTACGTCAAACCCTGCCAACGTATTTTCAAGCTGCCCCCAGGAGGGCGTCACACAGATCCCACCATCTGCACAGGTGCCCCGAACTACAAAGCAATCCCTCACCAGCGTCCCACCTGCCAATAAAACTATCATTATCAAGACCCCCCTCCCTAGTCCCAGATATCCCACTGCACTGCAGGATAAATTGATGAAGGTTTCCCATGCAGAGGTCTCTTCAGCAAACACATACAAACCCAAATTGATTAAACGTGCTCCCTTCAGGCTGCATGAAGACGTTTCAATATTGGTTTGCTATGCGTAAGGATATAATAATATTGAGAGTATAACTCATGATTAGAAAAGTTTATTTAGATTATTTATTCCTTTATATATATATATTAAAATATAATGAAATGCAGCTACCTCCTCATTTTGCAGGGGACCACCTGGAGCCCCCTCTGGGAGTCCTGAAGATATGTTGTCTTAATCTAATGTATTTGTTGGTTGCCCGTCCTGGTGACTGTCCGTTATGTAATATTATATTGTTTACTTTTGTTTGTTCCTTTGAGGACAGTGTGCGTCCGTTTTAGATTTGCACACTGAAAGTTCCTCAGAATTATAAAATATGAATTGAAGATTACATTTTAATAGCCTGTTTTTTTTTATCAGGGAGTTATTTATTTGATCATTTAAGAATACCTGTGAGGGTCAATGTAAATGCACTTTACTGTGTGCATTACCACTTGTTTTTCTCAATCTCATCATTAAGCATTTTTGCAATCAAGTAAAATGCTATATATGTTTTTGTTATTCTGTCACTTTGGAATTTACCTTAAGGCAAGAGCATGTTATGTTTCTCTATTGAAAAAAGTAATGCACATTTTGTGAACTACTCTCTTCTTTATACTGCGTCCTTTCTGCTAAGTCTGACTTGAGCGCTCTAAAAACTGTGCTAGTAAAGAAGTAAATTGTTCAAGTGGAGCCTTGTCCAAATGTCATACACATGAGTATCCCTGTAGGGATGAGTATGACACTGACATGTTAGTTTCTTTAGATGTAGCTCCTTGTGGATCGTTAGCGTATCCCTATAAACCTACAAGTCTCTCCTTCACATACTGTGGATGATAATCAAAATGCTATAGGCCTAGAATAAAAAGCAAAAATTCTCGCACATGGTTCTGGTTCTGGTGAGACAGTTTGGATAAAAGCTTTCACCAAACAGTCCTGCCATACATTTAAACAAACTTAATGAGCTGAAATGACTTGACTTCCATAAGTAAACTTACTTTGATGTGTTTAACAGAACTTCATCTTAGATGTGAGAAGCATTATGAAACATTCAGCCCTAACAGGCCTCCTGAGATCTATAAATTCTCTCGCCAGTTACGCTCTGTGAATTGGAATCAGCTGTGACATAAATCTCACACGATAATTTTGGAAGAAAAAACAAGAGAAATCCCTTCCCTTTCTATGACATCAGCCCCAAATCAATGGGGTCATTGTGTGAAATCTAGTACCGAGAAACATTAAGCGACAGAGCGGCGTATAAGTCAACAAATCATCTATGCTCTTCACTCTGGAGGAGGATGATCATGACTACAGGCGCTGGCTTTGTTACTTTTTTCTGCCTTCATCCCTTTAATCCTCAGAAACCATATTAACTTCTTTTGAAGATGAGTTACACTCCCTCCCCTGTTTCTTCCCTGTGTCTCTTTGCCTTTCTACCTGTGAACATGAAAGATTCAATGGCAGCGGAGACGTTCTGTGCTGGGGGCTTCAGGGGGAGAGAGAGAGAGACAGATAGAGAGATAGAAAGAGGAGGAGAGAGAGAGAAACAGATAGAGAGATAGAAAGAGGGGGAGAGAGAGAGAGTGAGGGGGGGGGAGAGACGGATTGATTTCCACCTCCAGCAGCTACAGTTCAAAGCCAGCCAGCAGACTTCAGAGGCTCGGCAGGACCCGGCACGTCCCCAGCCGGGCCGCGCTGCCTGTCTGCGGGCAGGACTTCCCCCAGGGGCCCCGGGGCCCGGGACAGTCAGGCGGCACCAAGAAAACAATTATGCAGACAGAGGAGAAAGGTGTGCAAGGTCACACACTTACTCAAACACACAGCCACAAATACAGTGTCATTGACTCCCTAACACATCAGACACTATAGGACTGTCTATTCTCTGACTATAGAGAAATAATAAGCAGCATTTTAAATAATTTGTTATCAAGATTATATCCTAACCCCAAACCTTTGCTATTGCATCTTCTTCTTCTCTAATCACAATGATCAAAACAATCCCAAGAGAATAAACTCAGTGTTTACATCTGCAGATGTTTGAGATCCAAAAGTCACAGCCTTGTCAAAAAAGCAATCCAGGCCTAAACTGTGAAGCTGGTGATGTGAAAATAATCTTGTTTGTTCTTCCACCTTGGGCTACAACCTTTGCAGCAACACGCACAGTACCTTTCACAAACTTCACAATGTATTAGAGGATATGCCTGTTACACATGGACTGTAGGCTACTTAAAAATGTATTTCATGCAGATGACATTCATGCTGAGAATCATTTTCCAGTCTCATGCATGACAACAAACTACATTTAAAGCATGAAATAAACACTTTGGCATCAGCCTGTCAAATAAATAAAAATGCCATCTTAATTAAAGTAGAAAAGCATAGTTTAGTGTCCTTTTGCATAGTTTAACACAACCCAGACAACATTAGTAGACCATGTTTTTCTTAAGACACTCATCAGCAGTGTTTCAGTCCTAAACTCTATATTTCTTATTGCAAAAAACAATCATTTTTAAGGTGAAATTAAATAAAGCAAATGTTTGTTTTGCATAATAAGTGTGGCTCAGGAATTTCCCCAAAGTCTTGCAGCAATCCGTCCTTGCATTCCTGAGAGCGGAGCTGCGGTGAAGTCTTACCTGGAGCTCTGAGAACGGGGACGCTGCTCTGCTCTCTCCGCGGCGCTGAGGCTCGGCTGGCGGCTCTTTCGGTCCTGATGACCGGGGATCAATCTCTGGCGAGCTGTCGGGTAAGCATGGCCGAGGGACTGGCTGTCTGCGACTTCTTACTCCACTAAATCCAAGTTGTGTCTCAGCCTCCACTTTGGTGCATGTCGGTGTGTCTGCAGGCTCCTCCTTGATGGGAAAAAAGTGAGAAATTCCCTCCGCCCTGAATGAGAGACGGATTAACATGTCCCAGGTAGACGCTCTCTCTGCGGGACAATTAACGAGCGGCACGCTGCCACTCAACTCCGCCATCTAGTGGACACAGACCTGCACTGGCAGAACCATGGAAGTGGATAAACTCAAGTTTCGAGGTATTTGAATGTCACTCACATGCACATGAAATACCTTAAAGATCTTATATCGCAGGATTCCTCAAACAATGCTACTTAAATATGGGCTTAGAATTATAAAAAATTAGAAAGGTAAGGGACACAATAGTGCATAAAGTATACATACCGTACACAGTTGCAAACCAAAAGGTGTAAAAGGTGGTAGTGTATGGGTGATGTAGCAATATAATGTCATGGTTATCGTAGACGGACATTACAGACAGGGTCAATTTTCACAAAATCAGAACCCCGAAGGCATTTTGTGTTTATTTATGCTATACAACATTTCTAGGGGTATTAAGGGGTGCTGAATCCAAATCTGCTGAATATGAAGCTCAAAAATGTCCCAAAATGCCTCGAAATTGAGAAATCCAACATGGCCGCCACCACCAGCCTGAAATCTATTTAAAGTATATCTTTTTGACTAAACAAGGTACAAACTTGAATTAAATGTGCTTTTGTAAGTTATCCTACATGGGCAATCTGATGCCATATTCAGATTTGAGATGTAATGTGAATAAACTGCTTAGATCTCATATATATTGCAAAAATAGTTGTTTTTAACTATGAATAATTACTCAGCTATTATTATTATTATCAGGCTACTTTTACTTACGATGTATATTGTTTTGAGGTTAAATGTTTCAAATGTGCTGTGATGGAACCTTTGCCTTCCCCACTATTGCCACTGAACACAGTTATCAAGCGAATGCTTCATATCTCCAAATCAATGGAACAACAGCATGTCATTCTGACAGTGGGCGAGGCACTTTATCCGAAGTTGCTAGAACTAAAGTGGTCAGTAGAAGAATACAAGGACGTGCTTATCCCTTGCCTTGGAGGCCTTCACATTGCCATGAACTTCCTGGGTGTGATAGGACAACACATGGTTGATTCTGGCCTGAGCGAGCTATGGGTCAAGTGTGATCTACTGGGAGCAAATTCTGCTCAGCATGTCATGGCAGGAAAGGGGTATGCACGTGCCATAAGGACCCACAAACTTACCCTACAGGCTCTTTGGCAGCTACTGCTCCCACGGCTTTACACATATCTGGATGAGGTTGATGTTACACTGAGAGCTGAACTCTCAGATCTCTGCCAATCCGTAGATGCTGACCACATCGCGCAGATGGTCGACAAACTGACTACAGACAGATTCCAGCAGCCCATGAAAGAGTTTGCTGCATCGCTTGCAGTTGATGACCCGAATGCCGCATTCTGGTGGGACTACATGACTATGGTCAGCATCGTACTCTGCTTCATAAGAGCGCAACGTGATGGATTGTGGGATCTCCACCTGTATGCTTTCAAACGTATGCTGTCCTTCTTCTTCAGGTACGATCATATAAACAACGCCAGATGGGGTACTGTGTACCTGGCTGAGATGTCTGCTCTCGCACCAGAAATCCTCCTCGATTTTCAGAAAGGCAACTTCTTGGTGAAACGCAGTGATCGACGCTTCAATCAGGTTCAGCGGATCAAAGTACTGAGTGGCTAAACGCTACAGGAAAAAAGAGTGGTGGTTTAGTGGGCACCACCAGGATAGCAACACCCCTCAGTAGATGGACATTGTCGTATAATCTGAGAACAGTCATAGCTTCTCAGACAAAAGTAATGCTGAGTGCACAAAGAGTAGAATGGAGAGAGACGACAGGGATGAAAGCTAAATATGGGTATCATTGAAAGAGCACTGTGTGTTTCAAGATGGTGGGGACACACTCAAGAACATAATCAACAAGGAAGTGGTCACACCGGAGATTCAAGAATCTCTGCTTGGTGCAGAACACCTTGGACAGGCACAAATGAAAGTGTTTGTGGACAAACGTCTGTGTGAACCTCCAGCTAGTGACCAGTACTTGGGACTGAAGTCACCCATTTGAAAGAACAAAGCCAAGACATTTGCCTCTTTGTATGAAGTCGTGCAACTTTCCAAGAACAAGCAAAACACAATCAAAGTGGACAGGCAGATTCTACAAAGGCTAGTCACAGCTTACAGAGCAGGTCGTAAGGTAGACCTGGAAAATGTCCTCCAGCATGAACTCATGCCCATCCCGCCATCTCTGGCCGCAACTAACGGCAGTCTACATTCCACCAACAAGTCTGTTTTAGCAAATATACTGACAAAACATGTCCAAACGCCTGCAGGTGTGCCCCTTCAGGAACCCAGCTGCCTGGCTATTGATGGCCAAGCACTTGTAATGGCACTTGGGAAGCCGCCTGACACTACAACATTTGGCGACTATGCCAACAAGTTTGCTGAGACGGTGTTGAAGATGGGAGAGAAGTACCAGAGGGTTGATGTAGTCTTTGACAGGTACCATGACGAATCCATCAAAACGGGCACAAGGAGGAAACGTAAACAGCGTCACCGACCAGTACGCAGAGAAATCGTTAATGACTCCGTTCCACTTCCAGCAGACTGGTCATGCTTCATGGCACTGGAAGAGAACAAAGCAGATCTCGCTTGAATACTCTCAAACCATCTGATAGAACACAGCCCAGAAGATGAGCCTGTGGTTGTAATATCGGGTGGGTTTGCTGAAGCAACCACTGTCAAGTCATCAGATCCAGATCTTGATTTCTCCTCTTTAATGGCTGACCACGAGGAGGCTGATACACGTCTGATTTTGCACTGCATCCAGGCTCCAATGGACACAATAGTTGTGTCAGTGCGTGACACAGACGTGCTTCTTCTACTTTTTGCACACCATGACAGAATCGGATGTACCCATCTCTACATTAAAGCCGGGACATCAAAGGATCCAAAGTATTTTCCAGAACATGACATTCGCAAGTTATTATCTGATGATCAAGTGGACACACTCCTTGCCTTCCATGCCATCACTGGCTGTGATAGTGTGTCTCAGTTCAGCGGTCACGGAAAGAAAACAGCCTGGCAGGTGTTCGAGCAACATCACACCGATCTTACTGGCCTTGGGAAGGGCCCTCTCACAGAAGGTATTGTGACATCAACAGATAAATGTATCTGTAAGATGTATGGTGTGCCAGAGGTTGATACATGCAACAAAGCAAGAGTGAAGTTGTTTTGCAAAGGTCGTCCACAAGAGACTCTGCCACCAACCTCAGATGCAGTGAAGTTTCATATCATGAGTTCACACTATCAATCGACAATCTGGAACCAAGCTCACCTGCCACATCCTGATCTTCCGTGGATGAAATGGGATGGATGCACAAGGAAGGTCAGTTAGTGCCACGGCTACTGTCTTTGCCACCTATGCCTAAAGCCTGCATGGAGTTCACTTCATGTGGGTGTACCAAGGGATGCCTCAGCCAACGCTGCAGCTGCAGGTATGTGTATAGAGGATTAACTGATCAATGTGTACAAGATCGTAAAAATATGATAGACTGGTTGAGAATATCAGCCTGCCAGACTGCATACTGCTGACTGTTTGTTGTTAACAGATTGTTGAAACCATAACCGGATAATTGTGAACCTATAACTGAGAAAAAAAGTAACAAAGGAACACAATAAGTGTAAGGATAACTGTAACGTGTATTCCAATGTACCTGTACTTGTACTGGTCATAATCTGTCTATTCTATTCTATTCAGAAAGAGTCACATGGAACGTATAGAGGCATGCAACCGTAGGAAACATGACAACACCTGCCGGAACACTGAAGAAGACGCTGCTTTTTAAAAGTGCCTGCCTTTTGGCAATTTCCCATAGGGTTTGATGTAAAAAAGGCGGTGTGAACAGGCCCACTCCTTCTTCTTCATTGCCTTAACATCAACATAACATAACATAACATTTATTGGATGGCCTGAGAGCTATAATTTGGGTTTATTTGTTGTTTTAATATATTTTTACATTATTATTATTATTATTATTATTTTGTAATCATTGATATATGGTGGTGTTTTATGAGATACTTGAATGAGGTTTTTACCATTTCAGTATGATTTGTATTCTTATTGAGTTGAAAATTCCAATGCCACCCATACAGTATGTTCTTACTGTATTGGAGCAAATAAAAGCATCTATAGGGCTTTGTTGACGGTACAGTTGCTCCACTGTAGGCCGAATCGCGTCATGTTTACGTTATGGTTTGGTGGCCAAATAAAAATTGTATTAATACACTTTCTAAGCAAGCCCTGGTTGAGTCTGACAACTTATTTATCACTAATGACCACCTTTTTCACTATACATGTATGATTTCAAGCTGATTATTCACATTTGATCTAAAATCAGGACAGTATGTTCAATTCCCCATGTGTGAAAACATATAAAAACACATTTAATTCTAGTTTATACCTTGTTTAGTCAAAATGTTATGTACTAAAATAGATTTCAGCCTGGCGGTGGCGGCCATGTTGGATTTCTCAATGTTGAGGCATTCTGGGAAATGTTTGAGCTTCATATACAGCAGATTTGGATTCAGCACCCCTTAATACCCCTAGAAATGTTGTATAGCATAAATAAACACAAAATGCCTTCAGCACTTTAAATAAGCACATTTTCTGAAATTCTGCCTAGTCTATTAGTAACCCTTTGCAATTACTTTCATCAAATGTGTTCTGATGATTTTTCAATCAGCAAAAGCAGTATTTCTAGAAAGGATATTCACTAAAACTAACATTATTTTAATATTGTAGATGCTTGTCCCGTACTGAATTTGTGTGAGTTTGATCACGAGCAGACTTACGTATCAGGCCTGCAAATAACTATGACTTACATTATCAATTCATTTGCCAATTGATTTCTCAAATAATAGAGAATTATTAGGATAGGAAATACAATATGTTCTTAGCTAGTTTCTAGAGCCCACATTGACGTCTTTAAAATAATCTAGGTTCAACAATGTGACTTTTAACTTACACCATTACCAGGATCATTACTATTACTGCTACCAATACTGCAATAATTGGCATGTCTTAGTCAATATTACAGATATCTGCAACTACGTGCTAACACCACTTACACTTCTAGAGTTTCACCTCACTTACACGTCAACAGTCTTTGCCATTTGTATTGGTATAAAAGCTCAGTATGCAGTGTCTGTAGGGCAAAACAGAGGCAGACTTTTGACTTACGTGCACAGCGCACATAACAACCACACTACAGAACAACTTTACCCTGACAGTACTTAAAGTGAAGACAACCCCCACGTAAAAAACACTATTTTCTGATGACAAACTGTCTTTGTAGGAGCAACTATGAATTAGTTTGAGTGTGTCTGTGTGTGTTTGTTTGATATGACTGGAGCCTGTTGTCTGAGTTGGACTAAAGCTTGGACTTTAGTCTTCCTCTCCTCCTCCTCCTCCTCCTCCTCCTCCTCCTCCTCCTTTCCGCTGCTACTTATTTTCTCAGCCACAGGAAAGGTGAGATAAAAGAGGGGCTTTGAAAACACTGGGAGTCTTTTTTACCCTCCTGTCCCTACTTTTATTTCTCTCCGTACATTCATCTTCTTTTACCTTCGTGGTCACTCTTTTTTTCTTACACTTTCTCTGTCCCTCTTTCAGTCTGTTTCCTTCTCTCCGTCTGCATCCTCCTTTCTCTTTTCTTTCGTCTCTCTGTCTCTCTGTGCCCCTCCTTCTTTGAGAGGCTCCTTGATGTCGATCCAGGGGCTTCCTGACTGAAAGGGAGGATGAGAGGAGAAGAGATTAGATGAGAAGAGAGGATAAAGAGAGGATGAGAGAGGATAACAAGGAGACTGATGAGCTCTGCTGAGAGAATGATGGCTGCTCTGTCACACACCGGACAAAAACACATATTAAGCAAGACCTGTATTTACTGTGATTGATGGTGTAACAGAAAAACACATTGCATTGACGCTGCATAAAGTGAAATTGGGTATAACAAGAGAGGAAATGTTGAGATAATGAGACATATATAATACACGAGGCAACAAAAAATATAGCAAACTCAGGCTGACCAAAAAGATTTAACAAGATCAGATACAAGAGATATCGGATTATTCGATAAGGCGACATCACATATGGTCGGATAACATATCCTCTGTGTACTGCATGTTCTTTGTGGGACAATTCTTGTTGCATTAACTAGTAGGATGCAGCAAAGAAAAAAATACATTTATAATACAAATATGCACCTGGAAGGGAAAGACAAACATAGAATGCTTGAAAAACAGCATTAATGATTGAAAAGTGCCATTACAAATCAAATGTTGTAGATCATTCATGTGTTGTTTTCAATTCAGTTGACTTATTCACATATAGGAATGTACCATTGCGTACTGTAGCTATTTTTTCAGTCAACATTAAAGATAAGCATGCTTTGGAACACCATGACCTAAATGTACTGTTTATTTTTAGTTTTCCAAATATATAGACTTGACGTACTGCCTTCCTGTTCTACTTATCTATTTATGGGTCTTTTTTATGAATTTGCGCTAAACAAATAGGGTTTGAGTTATGAAAACTTGGTTCATAAATACATTCATCACTGGCAGGAAATATTCTACCAAGTCTTAAGGTCAACATGCATTAATGTTGGAGTCTTGAGTTTTTAAGAGCAGCTGTCACTGTCTCTCCTGTTTGAACCCCTCTCAGCCGCACATCAAAGCGCTGCAGCTCAGAGAGATAGCAGTCAGCGGAGGCCTCGTTTGCTGCGTGCTATAATGAAATTAGGCTAACTTTAATTTGCAGCAAAATCATTAAAGCAAACTTCCTCATGCTTTTTATGTGCCCCAAGGAGACTCTAACTTTGAAAGAAGAAAAGTAATAATATGGTCTAAGTGTTTTGAAGTTCATGGATGAAATTAATGAAAGAGAAAAATATGCTTCAGCTGATATTTCATACTAGCCTTTTTATCCTCTAAGGAAGAGTGCACGTTTGAACCACAGAGCGTACAGTATCAACTCCAGATTTCAAATGATAACATACATGTTTACTTTACTTACTCTATATATCCATTATTTCCAACCAAATATAAAAACTAAAGGCAATATGCATCACTTTACAGTTGAAACAGCTATGTTATATTAAGCCAATATGTTGGTTTTACCCAAGCTGAAACACACTGGTGAAAAGCAATTTAGTGCATTTACTTAAAACTAAGCACAGATTTTGGTTCTTGTACTTAACTTGATAATTTCCATTTACTGCTGTTGTTAACTTTTACTTCGAGGCAAATATTTAGCTTTTACTTCACTAGGTTTATGCTTACTTAAAATACTAGTTACTTTCCAATATCAGGATACTGCTGCAATATAAAATCAACAAAAAATACATTATGATATTATACCAATAACACTTTATTGGTCCCAGGGCGGGTATATTCACCAAGTAACATATATATATATATATATAAAATATATTTAAATACCTTCAGATTGTTCCCAACCTTAATGAGGTGCAACATTAAAGTGAGATTGATCAATACACAGGATGCATCAATAACCATAACCCTATAATATATATTATTCTGAATAAATTGTACTTTAACTTTTAGTAATTTAACCAGAGTTTGCTAGTTAGACATTTGTACTGTACATTTAATAATGTAAAATGACATCCATGATTCGATTTGTTCTTTCTCTTTTTCTTATGATTTGATTTGTATTTCTGCAGTATATAGTTGTTGCTTTGACTTTTTTTGCACTCCTGCTGCTTTTTAAAATTTTATTTGGTTATTTTACCTTACTTTTACATATATACTACTTTAAGAACACACACGCTGTACAAACAGACCCCCTACCGACTCTATGACCTTGTTAGCACCCCTATTAACACCCCCCCTCCCTTTGCACATTGTCTGAGAGAACTGAGAACACACTCATCCTCTAACTACTCTTCAACGAGGAAGCAAAGAGCTGGTTGCCATGGTAACTACTGTGTCAGCTAACCTACTTTTGCATGAACGAAGGACATTGGTCGATTGGAGAGAGGTGTATGGTATAGGTACATAGAGGACACACACACACACACACACACACACACACACACACACACACACACACACACACACACACACACACAAGCTCTACATATTCATTATATTTGATCGTCTCAGGCCAATATGAATAAATCTTTCACCCTTATTCTCAGTCAATAGGAGAAGGTGGCTGTTTGCATAGCAATGATGAGAGGGTGAGAGTTATTATGGATATCATTGATAAAGACAAGGATAAAAGGGGAGCATATGAAACGTTGGTGAACCTTGGAAATAAAAAAGGTTGATGGAGAAGAAAAACAATAAAAAATAAAAAATGAATGCAGTGTCAGGTCAACTCAAGTTTATTTTCTTAGCTCATCATCACAATAATTTCCCATGGGACAACATTCAATTACAAATTAATTACGCTGTTTATTGCAAATATCACAGTACAGTGTGCAGCTAAAATGCAGTGCGTTGAGCACTGAAAGCCCATTGAAAACACATAAGAGGCCGAACTAACTTACCTTGGCAAGCCTCAAGCAAACTTGGCACCCTTGACTGACCCTCTACCCTCAGGATGGAGAGAAAAACAAAGCAATAATACAGTTTTAAGGGGGGAAAGGGCCCTCACAAGGTCTGCTTAGCATGTCATAATATGCCAGTCAGTGCTCAAAACGACATAACCTGGACATGGACACACCATTTAATAAAACAACACATATTCCCACGGAGTATATAACGTGTACAGTTTATGCATACACTGAATACTGTTGTGCAGTAGGCCTTTATTGCATGTGTTTTGCATGTAGGTGTCAATCGTATTGACATCAAACAGAGCTGTTTAACCCATGCATCTGCAAAGTGCTAGTTTCCCTCCCTAATTGACACGTCTCCTGTTTAAACAGCGTCCACCTCGTGTTTGTTATTGACGGCAATGCGTCCTGCAGGGAGCCCCGACCATGCTGCTTAAATGGATTGAGGGGATTTTCAACCAACAATCTTTTTTTTGTTCCTCTCTCCCTGTAGTTCTCCTCTAATTCTGAATCATTGGCTGTGGAGAATTGTATTAGGCAGACGAAACACGCTGGGCCTGAGACATGAGTGGGTATAATAAACAGAGAGAGAGAGACACCATGCATTTGGACTCCATGCCAGCATTTGTGGGCCGCTGCGTTATAGCGAGGCATTCAGAATCAAAGCTTGACAACAACAACATACACTAACGTTTTTTAGTGGCTGCGTTACTGTAGCATTGCAATGTTTCGCAGCCATGGGGGAACCGATAGGAAATGGCAAGTCTATGAAGATTAAATGTAAGGGGAATAGAGCAGAAAGTCTTCAAGTCATTACTGCTGCAAGAGAATCAACCTTCATTTTTTCTCCAGTTTATGAGTAGAAGCTCTTTCTACGTCTTGTTGTCTTTTGATTTTAGGGCTTAATGACTGTCATTTTGCATTTAGTTACTAGAAAATGTTGAATTAATGTCGCTTTGATTTATACCACGTATGTACAAAGACTGCTGGACTAAATTAGTTTGTCTCAGTCATTATGTTTATTTACTGGGCCAGATTTCATTGTGTTGCATGCATTTCAACTGTTATTGACAATGTTTAAAGCCAGCTTGCTTCTCCAGCACACATAATGTTATTATATTTATTTAACCTTGATTCAGCTTTGTCAATCGAGCACCCGATGTTCCTTTTAGAGAAGCTTCTATTGTGTATTGTGTTATTATGTAAATGTAATATTATGTGTTTTAGTTTACAATTTTTTTCAGATCTGACAAGAAATCATTGTATTTTCTATTATATTTATATTACATTATCGCATATAATAGCAAAACTGCAATATGCTGGAAGGGGTATTTAGGTACTTCCTTGTGAACAAATTTAGCAGACATTCTCAGTGTCTGATTAATCAGTGTAAATATGGATGCACACACACAAACACACTCCCGCCTTCTCATTGTATGCCTAAGCAGTCCTCCTTCTGCTTTTCGTCGTGGGTGGTAGGTAGTGGGCCCACCCCTCATCCAGGAAGGCGTCATTGTGTCACACACACACACACACACACACACACACACACACACACACACACACACACACACACACACACACACACACACACACACACACACACACACACACACCACACACACACGCACACACACACATTTGACTCAATCACTCCATACCCCTCCAGGGCAGAATGATAGAGCAGAGCAGGTCTGAACAGGTGGACAGACAGAGCTGTCACGGCTGAGAAACACACACACACACACACACACACACACACACACACACACACACACACACACACACACACACACACACACACACAAATCTTAGAATATATAAGATTAGTCCTCTTCAAATACATTAGCTACAGTATGGCTGCTATTGTTTCTGTGAATTACAACCCAATTCACGCAGTTTTAGGCAACCCCTACCGACAGTTGTTGTCCATATTACCCCCCCCCCCCCTTCACATTACACTGTACTTTATCCTATACTTTATATTGGCATATTTTGTTCAATATAGCTTCACTTTACAATAATATTAACATCAATCCCTTCAGTTTCGAGAAAGGTTATTGGCTTTTGTTTCGTTAATGTTGTGTCCATTCACAACCATTCCAGGAATACCAGTGTTGAGTCTGATTGGCTTTATAGTTTATATTACGGGAAATTACAGAACATTTCACGTTCAAATTATAATTTTTTGAGATTTAAATAGTTTGAACAAGGTAAAAAACTAAAAGATCAGCAGATGTTAACCACTAGATGTCGTCAGAAACCAAATGTTCTTGATTTCCAACTGAATGTAGTTCCTGAGGTATGGAAGAGATCTCTTCGCCTGTCAAATGGCTATGACAGGGTGAGCACTGCTACAGTTTAAGTTTAAAATATATTAAAAGTAAGCAAAACACAACTAAGCAAAACAATCTTCTCGGTTTGAAATCTGTTCTGAAAGTTCCCTCATGCTCAAACTTGGGCAATATCTCTCATAGAAGTATTGCCAGTGACAATACTTTGCGCCTATAGGTTGGCTGACAGTTTTGTAAATTGACGCCTGACTGTATTGAGTTTGACTATGAGGCTATATATAAGCTTGGCTTTGTGAGCAGGTGACAGACAACCTTTCAACATTCTCTCCGGTTTAAGTGTGTGTGTGTTTATGTTTTAACCAGTCAGTGTGAAGGCGTGAGAAGAGAAAAACTGACCTGCTGTACACCTCTCTCTCTCTCTCTCTCTCTCTCTCTCTCTCTCTCTCTCTCTCTATCTCTCTCTCTCTCTCTCTCTCTCTCTCTCTCTCGCTCTCTCTCTCTCTCTCTCTCTCTCTATCTCTCTCTCTCTCTCTCTCTCTCTCTCTCTCTCTCTCTCTCTCTCTCTCTCTTTCTCAGTCTGTATCAATCTGTTTCTAGTGCGTGAGCGCGCGCCACAGTTCTGATCGGCGCGCAGATGATGATGATGAGAGCGTGACCTCACCGCTTTCTGCACAGCTGCTGGAGAGAGGGGGAGACACAGAGGGAGGAAGAGAGAAACACAAACACGTTGAGGGAGACGGAGCGAGGTACGGACCAGAGGAGAACATTCACACCACAGCGGTAAACTGTTCGGCGCGAGGACTCTGTCGCGGGGCGTCCGTCCCCTCCCAGCATGTTCCCAGCCCCCGGTTCTTCTCTCCGGTACACGAGCCAGTCGTCGCGGCGTCTCCACGGACTCTAAAGCCCAGATGCTCACCCTCTCCGCAGACATGGACGAGTCTTCGTCTCTGCTGGATCTGCTGGAGTGTTCGGTGTGCCTGGAGCGCCTGGACACCACGGCCAAGGTGCTGCCGTGCCAGCACACCTTCTGCCGCCGCTGCCTGGAAAACATTCTGAGCTCCAGGAACGAGCTCCGCTGCCCGGAGTGCCGCATCCTGGTGGACTGCAGGGTGGACGACCTGCCGGCGAACATCCTCCTAGTTCGCCTGCTGGACGGTATTAAGCAGCGGCCGCAGCAGCGAGGCAACGGAGGAGTAGGAGCGAGGCTGTCCCTGGCCGGGGGCTCGCTGCAGGGGTACGCAGTCGGGATATGCGCTTCTCCCCCGGGCAGTGCGATCAGAGAGCTGCCTGTAGCCGTCAGGAGCTCCGCTGTTAAGGTAGGTTACTTTCCCACCATCCATATGTGCAAGTGTCTCTCAATGAAGAGCAACAAGTTTAATGTTTACGTGTTTTACCGTTACATGAATCGTTGTTTATTCACAAAAACACAGTAGGCTATAAGTCAGTGGTACTTTTTTCAATTCAGCATGCAAAAAACCCAATAACAACTTCAGGATTTGTTCCCTGCTGCCCAGTATAGCACCAGGCGTTGTTGGAAGAAGATTTTGAGGGCACTAGTTCAGACCAATTCCCTATTGTTTATCTCTGCTGTTTGCAGGGGAACAGGGTGTACAGCATGCTGCCTGTACAGATACACTGCTGTTGTATAGATAGATGTGAATCTTGAGTCTATGCAGAATATTCATGCATTGAGTCTGATTTCCGTATAGATTGTTTCATAACTGTGATGAGGAACACACTTGGTGGCTGATACCAAGTTATGGAACAGGGAGAAAGAATGAAGAAAACAGCAGTGCACTGCACAAACATCTATTGACTGATGTACTGCTCTCTATTGATTGTTTGGCTGAGTTATCACCTGTAATATTCCCTGATGTGGCACTACTTTGTCTTAATGAGGGTGTCTGTCCTGTGATGTAACTGAGGTATAAATAAGCTGAACTAAGTGGACAAAGGAGGGACACCTGTCTCTGTTGCCATAGTCCTGGTGAAGAACACTTGCCTATAGGCTGCAGCAGTGAGAGGTTTCATAACCCAAGCTCAGTGAAGAGGAATGGAGAGCCTTGTTTGCTTGCGATGCAGTTCATCCTATGCGTTGTCTGGTGGCTGTGATGTGAGGCGTGTTGAAGAATGTGGCTGTAATGTGGCAATTAGACAGAAAATGTGATGGCATCAGCAGCACTGTTCTGCAAGATATGTTGCTTGTCATCTCTCCTCCAATTGGTTTCCAAGATCTTACCCACAAATCTTGAAAAACGGCAAGCAGCCGTGGTGAGATAGAAAACCCCAGTTTTATTGCACTTTCATTTCCTAGAAGCTTCAACATAATGAGGTGCAAATCTAGAGCTGCACTTAACAACTTTTCACATTTCTTAAAAATGTGTTATGAGAAACTGTTCAAAGGTTTTATTTGAGGGCAGATCATATTTTTTCTTTCTATGTCATTCCAACTAAGTGTTGCATAATTCACACCAACTGGTGCATATACAGATGTAGCGCTGCAACTAACATTTATTTCCATTATTAATCATTTGCATATTATATTTCTAGATTATCCTTTGGTCCAAAACAGGATTTAGATAGTGAAAGATGTCCCAGGTGATGTCTTTAAATGTCTTGGATTGTCAATGTGAAACCTAAGATACTGTATATTCAGTTCATTATGATATAAAACAAAGGAATATACGCAATCAACATGTTGTAGAGTCGGGAAAAGCGTGTTTTTTAATTATCAACATACACAAGGAGGCAATCATTTTTCTTTTAATCACTTTGATTAGTTGATTAAGAATTGCAGCTCGATCACAATATCAGTGAAAATAAAGGCATATTTTATGAAATGACAAAATATCGTATTTAAATAACATCTTCCATTAGCAATCTATATTGACAGCTGTTTATCATGATTAACAGCTATGGTCATTTGAAAAAATACATGCATTTGCAGATAACAAGAAGCAAAAGGCATGACCTCACCTCACTCCCAGCTTTTACTCGTTTGCCTTTGAAAAAATACAAGTTTTCTATAGTCAAAACTTCATGTTGTGACTTGTAAAGACAGATTCACTGTATTTGTCTAAGGTGAGCTTTTGTTGTGTGATTACTCCTAAACGCAAAGGGATTTCTCAGAGTTGGAGTGCATGAGGGTCGTGGGCAGGTGTGTTCATGTTTCCCATCCAGCAGCTTTTTCTCTGAGTTTAGTGATGTTTCCAATAAGAGGGATGCACTGAACCACCGGGGTAACAAAGGCGTTGCAATCAGCCTGCACACACCCCTCCTCAGTACAACAGAAACTATCAGGCAGACTGGCCATTGATTGAAGCAGCGGAGCGCAATGGTGTGATGAAGTGCAGCAGCAGTGAGCAGTCACTCATTAATGGCGATGAACAGGAATCCAAACCCTCAGTGACATTTCCTCTAATACTTAACACTCCATTTCAATTCACTCAATAAACTTTACCGGTCCCCATAGTGCGACCGTGATGCCTAGTGCATGAAGAAAAAAATGAATATACTAAAGAGGAATGCTACAATATAGTTCTCTTTTTGAGAAATGCTCTTTCTAAAGAGGCTAAGAAACATCTTAATTGAAAGACTTGAGCCAGGACATATTGGAGAATGTAATGTTTTATGAAATAAGGGACATTTGGGGGAGTTGTATGGCTGAAAGAGTTGACCTACAGAGAGGGAAATGTAGTAGCATGCACATTCACACACACGCAAAAATATACACATTGCACATCGTCGTCTGTACCGTGGCCAGGCTGTGTTGGTTTTATGACCCGTATAGGGAGAGCATTTTAACTGCGGACACACACAACACAACACACACACACACACACACACACACACACACACACACACACACACACACACACACACACACACACACACACACACACACACACACACACACACACACACACACACACACACACACACACACACACACACACACACACCTACATGTATAACCCATTACCCTCTCCCCTGCAGACACTTTGCCCAAGTCTCCTCTAGCCCCCCTTGGGACCATGGCTTGGTGATGAAAGTGTGAATTAATCTCTTCTAACTTGGTGTGTGTGTGTGGGTGTGTGTGTGTGCCTTTGTAAGTGCAGACCCCTGCACTCAAAGAGCAGGGGTCTCGCAAAGGGAGTTACATCTGACTTTGAGTGACACACTAATGCAGTACCGCCACACACACACACCATCCGTTGTAACTGAATGAGTCACACGGGTCAAACACAAACACTCTCCATCAGGTGTTGAGGGTTGTAGATGAGAATTAATGGGTTGCTATGGAAATAGCAGAACAGCCTGAAGTGCTGAGTCAGCTGTTTGTGTTGTTTGTGCCTGTGTTGCTGACATTGTGCTTCGACCAATAAGAGTTTATCAAGGCTGATCATTTCCTTTTTTTTGCCTAGCTCTGTGTGAAGTTAAAGGAATTCTTAACCCCTTTAATGACCATTTTTTATAAACCTGACTGTGCTACTTCGAATTCTTGAGGAAACAATTATTGTTGCATGCCTCCACAGTGCATGAAGATCCCAAACATGTGGAAAAGCCTTGAGGAATCTAATTGAATTGAGGCCTGTTTGATAACAGAAAAAAACATTCAAAACACAAGACTTAGAAGGATAAGACTAAACAGGTTGTGATGTAATTTGGCTGAATAATAAATCTCTTGTTTGATTTGGTAGATCTTGTCCTCTTGGTGGTAGCTCTTTTTACCCACAAAGCAGAAATGTTGCTCCTGTTTAGCAGCTGATGAGTCTGGCAGCGCCTCAGCTCGTCCCTCAGCTGCAGTGTTGTTTATCAGCTGTTGCAGAGATGACTCGCCACTTGTTCCCCCGTTCACAGACAGCAGTGCGAAGACACCTAGACTACAGTATGCAAACAGAAGAGGTGTTTCAACAATGTAGCAGTGTCATGTACTCTGAATAATAGCGCTGGAATACATTTTTATGAGACATATCGTGTTTTTTTTCTGAGTTAAGACAAGATGCTCATCAGGAACCAGTATCAGTGTATTCTGTCTATTAGTATATCAAATGGTGTTGCTTAAATTCATAACAAGGCTCTGTAATGACACATTTTGTAATATTATAATACACCCACTTATTGTTTTAATTGCACTACTGCTGATCAATACTCTGTTTTAGATCCAAATCCTCATTCAGATTCATGGCATATGAGCATAAAAATAGAATGTTGAAACTTCATCCGAATGCAAGTCATTTGTCATGATAGAGGAGAGTGGATAAATTACACAGGTAAATGATGTGATCATCCCGGTTTTCTAAGGTCTTTAACATCACAGCAGCAGATACTGCACACTTCCTGTAGCTATGGTGGCTGCTCTTGTAGCTGTTGCCAAGGAGGTCATGCTTTCAGCTTTTCTGTTTGTTGTTTGTTTTTATCTTGTGATCCCAAAAAATGTGTAACATAGTTCAATAGAATTTGGAAATGTTGTCCCATGGACCTTAGAACAAGTTATTAGCTGGGAAAGTACTTCTCAACCCAGCATTTTAAAACGTGTTTCCTTTTTTTCTGATCAAATACTTGTATCTTATTCGACAGAAATCTGCTTTGTGCCCTGTTCGTCTATAATTGCACGTATCCTGCTGAATGAATCGACTCAATCACCAACTATTCTATCATTGACATAACATCTTTGGAGGATTAGGCATCCATTTAGGATGTACATAATCTGTAAGTGCTTTCTAGCATGCTAACTAGAAAAACTCTTCAAAGTCATTGTTCTTCGCTCCGTCGTTTCTTGCCATATCAACGCATTGGACAAATGTAACAGATACGGAGAAAACCCAGTACAATGGTCTAATTTTCCCACAGTACAGAATGAGCCTTTTGCTTTGGTTTAATTTGATAAGTTGTCCGAAAATTGGAAACGTTTTGGAATAGGCGAATTCTTAAGTCTGCACATGAGGCATTACAATGTTATTAAAACTGTACCCAGCAGCTACACTGGTGGAAGACTCTCATTAATTCATGAATTTTGACTGGCCTTTGCTGGTCTGCCTTGGCAGGTATACGTCCTGAAGGAGTGTATTGTTCTTTGAGAATGGAGCCTAATTGATTACATAGTCCCTCTTTTGCACTTAAGGGACTGACCCAGGTTTCTGCTTGGTATGCAAAAAGTCAGTTTTGCTCTGTGCTGAAAGTATTAAACAATGTGTGTTTTGATCATTTTAACGTTCATGCAGAAACAAGAATCCAGATAACTAGCCAGAATGGTGTTATCTTCGGATACTCATCGCTCTGATAAGACTGCAGAGCTCGTTCAATTAAAATGAAACATCTAAATCAATTCCTGTTAAACACCCAATGTAGTCAATAATCAATAATCTAACACGTAATAAAGCAAACTGTATTAAACCTACCATAAACCTATAACCATTGACTGTTTGAACCCCTCCAGTCCAGTTCTCATAAAAAGCAGTGTCCCATAATGACCCCGACTCTTGATGTTCCCTCTTACCTGTATTTACCTGGGGTTGCTGTGGTGACGCCCGAGGTTGCCACAGTAACGTATTTAAAAGCAACGATGCCCCATGCTTTGATCTCTGGAGCGAGACGTTGCTTTGCCCTGTCATTCCAATGTCTGCGTGTGTGTGTCCTTAGTACAATATGACACAAAAGACACAGGCTAAAAGGATCATTACAGGGATTGGTAACAGACTATTTCCTTTGTGGAAGCCCACATAATCCTCTCACACACACACACACACACACACACACACACACACGCACACACACACGCACACGCACCACAGACACAGGCACAATGCCTTACCTCAACCCTAAAACCAAGTCCAACAGCGGCCCTTTGAAGAAGTACTACAGTATAGACCAACATGTTCACTCTAAAACTCACTAGAAATGCATACGCGGTCTGTAGCTCCATTCATAGTTAATCTGGATATCTCCCACACTTTTACAATAACACAGAGTGAGAAAGCCTCATTTTTGCTGTGTCTCTCCTCTCACACACACACACACACACACACACACACACACACACACACACACACACACACACACACACACACACACACACACACACACACAAGGACGTGCATGCACATTCATTAGATCTGTGACAGTAAACAACAAGCTCTCAGTCATTACCTCGACATTACCCTCCTCACTTCATAAATACTGAACGAAGGCCTGACATTGTATGCCCAAACACACACACACACACACACACACACACACACACTCACTCACTCACTCACTCACTCACTCACTCACACACACACACACACACACACACACACACACACACACACACACACACACACACACACACACACACACACACACACACACACACACACACACACACACGCAAAGAGTTATGTGTTAAAGAGAAATGTGTCCAGAGAGATAGTCTTGAGAAGATGAATGGTTTGTGGCTGTGTGCGTGAGAGAGAAAAAAATATCCCTTTTTTGCCTTTCCAACCCAGATTATTAAATACACCCACACACACACACACACACACACACACACACACACACACACACACACACACACACACACACACACACACACACACACATCTCCTCTGTCACTCTTTACTCATTCTTTCACATCTCCTTTTTGCTTTTTCTCTGATGTTTTTGTGAAGAAAACGTAATTAATTTCAGTGTTACCACATAATGAAGCTTCCCTCTACACACACACACACACAAATGCCCGCGCTGACATTTAAGCAGTAGTTAAAACTAGACAACTATGCTCTGCATCTCCTGGGAGCTCTAGGGGATTATGCTGTTGTGCTGCATGTGTGTGTGTGCAAGTGTGTGTATGCAAACATATACAGCAGTACGCATTCATATATTTCCATGCTTGTGTTTTTGTTTACCAAGTAGACGCTGCTAGTAGACACAAGACACCAAATGAATTTCGGATGGTTTGCAATAAAGCTGCCCACAGCTAGTAACATTTTGTAGTCTAAACCGGTTTCTTACCAAAAATGTACTGTGTTAAAGTTTCCTCCAGAATTCTTTTCTTTTATCTGCCTAGAAAAGCTTCTGCAAGTGCATTTATCTTTACTCTTCATTGAAATATAGGGTGGTACTAAACTATTCAATAAATGATAAATGATCCAAAGTCCAATAGTTTCCTGGCAGCCCAGCTGGTCCAAATAAGATTACCAATAAAATGTTTTGTTTTGTTTTACTTATTTTAAAGACTGGTAATATCCGCTTGTGGTAAAACTGGATCTGAGCAATGCAAGTTGTGGAATAATTGCCAAGAAACCAATGGGTGAAATGACTTGCTTGCTATTTAAGCTGATCTTAAATCAGAATCAGGAGATGAGCGACTCTAAATATTGTACTACTCTAAATCCTGCTGTCTTCTGACCAGGTAGCATGTCCCTACTACTTCCTTTACATATCAGTGATGCCCCACTACTTGTGTTCATGTTGACCTGATTGCCGGTGATGTCACCTTGCACCAGCCCTTCCTCGGTAGATAGTGTGTGTGTGTGTGTGTGTGTGTGTGTGTGTGTGTGTGTGTGTGTGTGTGTGTGTGTGTGTGTGTGTGTGTGTGTGTGTGTGTGTGTGTGTGTGTGTGTGTGTGTGTGTGTGTGTGTGGTGTGGAGGGTGGATGTGTAATGGGTGTTAAAGCCTAAACAAGCTTTGGAGCTTGACTGCCATTCCCACGGGTGTATGGGTGGAATCCCATCAATCCCATCCCCCAGTTGCATGGGCACATACACATAAGGTTAAGGGTTAACCCCCTCACTCCCGGTCCTATTGTTACTATGGAGATTAGGGTGAGATGTCACTCTACTGGTCAAGCCAATACATTTCTGACAGAGTAATGGTGGCATATTATTAGGTTGAAATGGAAAAATGGCACCATGAACATGCATTGACAACATCAGGATGGGTAGTCACTACGCAAATTACGTTTTCTAAATCTATTATTGGCAGTTCTTTCTGATTATTGCCAATAGAACAAATATCAGTTGGATATTTTGTATGCAAGGAAAGCATCCCTTGTCCATGTGCCACGAATTTTATAAAATGATTACGTCAGTTCCAACGGCCACACAGACAGTTATAGGGCCGCTACAACATAAAATCAGTACTCTCCAAGAGGAATACAAAACACACAATAGGTATTTCTTTGTCTCTAATGGTGCATATTAAACACTATGTGGTTTATTGTAAAAGAGAAAAGAACATGTAGTTTAATATCCATTTACACTACAGAAACAGCACATCACACTAATTGTATTGTTCCTCACGCAAAAAATGTACAACTGTCGTTCAGTGTGACTGTAAGTGTCACATGCTAAAACAAATGTTTTAAATAAGCCATTTCTAAGACAACAAGATTCTTAAATGCTGCGTTATATGTGTCAAGCAACTACTTCATATAATAACTTTTCCATCTATAGTTTTCATTTGAACTTACATATGAATAGTTTTGAAACTGCATGCCAATTTAATCATAGCCCACTAGACAAAATAGGCTTCTTAGCTACTTTATGATCATCAGTGATAGTCATAAATGCAACACAGCAGCACTAATCTTTATTTTAACCCAATATTCTCTAGCCAAATGCAGAAATGGCACTGTATACTACAAAAAACGTTTTTTTAAGTCACTTGTTCAACTGACTTTAGCAGTTTAGATAACGGACATTCAACTGTACTGTTGTTAATGTGAAGTAACTACAGACAATCGCCCTGTAACATGGCAGTGCTTCCTGCAGAATGAATACAGGGGAAACATTGCAATGGAAATTGCTTTATTTTGGCATTTAAAAAAAAAAAAATGTTTTGGCCTGGCGGGGTTGTTCCGTTGAGATACAATTATATGGAAAATTCTGCATTTAACCCCCAATTGCTTCAAGCACGACTATGTGGCAGCTCCGTCACTCCGGCATCTTCCTAATATATTTGTGTGTATGTCCTGTGAATGTATAATAAATAACAAACAGAGTGAAATAATTAAATTTCCCCAAGAGGGATTAATAGAGGACTTCTTCCCTTTCTCTTCTGCACTTGGCATCACATTACATTTTTCTGGCTGGCTGATGAAACCAGCACCATTCAGACAGTCCCCCCCCCCTGCTGCCATATGAGACTGTCACAGTGTAAAATTACCCATAGCCGCCTTAAACAGTCTTCTACAGTGTAGGAAAAAAGTGTTACAAGTCATATTCTGTGACTGCAGGTAGTTGTATTCCGCTGTCTCCTCCAGGAGCTTCTACGTAATGCGTGTGTCGGTTGTAGTTACAGCTGAAGTTCCACTGGTGATGTGCTTGAATAATTGGAACGGTTCTCTTGGGGGACATAGTTTTGTGGAAACACACTGTGGTTTCTCCAGGTGTCAGGCAGTGCAGGTGTGTGTGTGAGTGGTAATACGTTACAGCTCCTTCCTGTCTTGTTGCAGAAATGCCTCCTCAGTCCTCCACCTCCTCATCTTACAGTGCAATGCTGAGATGTTGAAATTCACCCACCACCCGCTTTAGATTTGGCAGGAAACAGAGTCTTGGCTATAGTAGAGACAAGACATCAGCACACACACACACACACACACACACACACACACACACACACACACCACACACACACACACACACACACACACACACACACACACACACACACACACACACACACACACACACACACACACACACACACACACACACACACACACACACACACACACACACTCGCAGACACACACATCTGAAGAGAATTTGGAAACATGGCAGCAAAAACAGGTCTCCCTCTTCATCGACCTGCTGCTCATTCTCACAGCTCTCAACTTCAATTTATCACCGGCAGTGTTTATGGATCTTTGAGGAATCATTCTTTTCCACTCTTCTTTCTACTTCCCTCGTAGGCCTGAATGAACTTTCTGAGGTAGTTCAGTCCCTCCTGAAGGGTTTTTCTGTAAAATGTCAGGGTAATTGGACCTTATAGCAGTTTGAATGTCTTTCATTAACTAACTACATTTATTATGTCAAGAAAAGAGCACTAAAGACTGCAAAAAACAAGATCACATAAAAAAAAAATGTTATCACGGTATTGAGTCATTGAAATTAAATCTTGAACCAATTTTAAATCCATAAGTACATTTAATTGGCTAATAGTGAGGTGGTTAAAATATGCTTGAAATGACACCAACACAAACATACTAAGCATATATAATATCCATATTAGTATCCCCCCATCAGCAAAAACACGTGGGTTTGCTATCCTGGCTCCAAAATGGTGGAATGAGCTCCCCATTGAAATCAGGACAGCAGAAAGCCTACACATCTTCTGGCGCAGACTGAAAACTCATCTCTTTCGACTCCACCTCGAGCGATATAATTACTAACAAATAATTACTAACAAAGCACTTATATACCAATAAAGGACTGGCTTATCTAAAGCTAGTTGAGTAGCACTTGAAATGTTTTGGCTCTATGAAACCTGATGTATCTTCCTGGTCGAATGCACTTATTGTAAGTCGCTTTGGATAAAAGCGTCAGCTAAATGTAATGTAATGTAGTCACAGGAATATGAACATTACTGCAATGTGATTGAAGTTTTCATGGACAGCCATATGGCCACCATACACTCTCTCTAATGAGTATGACTCATAACACTTTGTGACTGCAGGAATAATGTTATTTTCCACCGAGGATGAATGTGATATTCGTCATAAATGCGTGCTGCATTAATCTATGGGGGTCAGATAAGAACACATCAGGTTATTTCGGGACACAGTCTGATCCTCAGTGTTCATGGCTGCAGTACAACTGTGATCAGCTTTCCACTCTGACGTCTGTGACCAAACATCCACTCCTGGCTGTGTGTGTGTGTGTGTGTGTGTGTGTGTGTGTGTGTGTGTGTGTGTGTGTGTGGTGTGTGTGTGTGTGTGTGTGTGTGTGTGTGTGTGTGTGTGTGTGTGTGTGTGTGTGTGTGTGTGTGTGTGTGTGTGTGTGTGTGTGTGTGTGTGTGTGTGTGTGTGTGTGTGTGTGTGTGTGTGTGTGTGTGTGTGTGTGTGTGTGTGCATTTTATTTCAAATGAATGCTATGTGTGTGTGTGTGTGCATATTTGTATTGGCATATGCATGTAGCCATGGGGTATGGAAGTGGTTTCCTATTGTAGTTTGAAATAAATAAGGTATTGTTTTATTTTGAAGTATGTATGAAGTATGTATTTAAATAATTGTAGGCATCAGTGTGTGTGTGTGTGTGTGTGTTTGGCTGCTTTAAGTTTTTACGCAGAATTTGTCAAGCTTTACAGTTCTGGACTTGAGGTTGGAGAATGATTTGGTGTGTGTGTGTTCAAAGGGCTTGTAGTGTGTCATAGTTTGTAAGAGGGAGTATGCAGGGAAAATTGGAAGGAAAACGCTAAAGACTATAGGCAGTTACTGTACAGCATTTTAGGCTCCGGGTCGTGTGTGTGTGTGTGTGTGTGTGTGTGTGTGTGTGTGTGTGTGTGTGTGTGTGTGTGTGTGTGTGTGTGTGTGTGTGTGTGTGTGTGTGTGTGTGTGTGTGTGTGTGTGTGTGTGTGTGTGTGTGTGTGTGTGTGTGTGTGTGTGTGTGTGTGTGTGTGTGTGTGTGTGTGTTGTGACAGATCTTGGGGCAGTTTCTTCCTCCAGGACAGGGATTATGTAAGCAGAGCGAAGCGAGGTTAAATACCAGCCTCTGTCCATCAGGCTGTGTTCTGTTTGGACTGGGAACAATGGGAACACTGGGACTATGACCCTCTGCTCTTAGATGGAAAAGCTCAACTCTCTCCAGAGACACTGAACATTTTCTCAGATACTACCTATGACCTGTATATCCTTTCTATTAAATGTCAAATAGATATGTAAAGAGATGAAGAGAGAGGAAGAAAGTGACTGATAAGATGATGAGACATATCAACATGTTGCCATAGTAACATGCACAGACCAGCCGGGTGCTCAAATGTACATCACGTTACATAAAGCGGCTCTGTTCATGAAAAAGAGGCAGGAGCGGATGTTTAAAAGAAACATGTTCAACCTGTGTTCTAATCTAGATAATACAATAAAAAGTACACGAGTCACTAGCACAAAATGTAATGGTGTTACTATCCGTCAATCTAGATCAATATATAGATGATGATCAATGAGCCAAGAGCATTGATTAAAAGTGGAAACATACACCTTCATTTTGAAATTCCAATGGAACTGGAACTGTTACTATTTTATTTTATTTCTATGAGTTGTTAAAATATAACTAGATGGTCATATGATATCAATCACAGGCACCTTAAAGGTAGGGTAGGTAAGAATGGAGGAACCAGCTCGAGTGTGCTAGAATTTGAAAGTACACAACCGAAAAAAATCTGCCCCTTCCTTCAGACTTCCTTACAGAGCCCCTCCTCCAACACACACGAACGCGCACATGACCAATGAGGGCACGAGATAAGTTTGTGCACGAGATGGAAGGCTGACAGGCAGGTAGGCCATCCAGTTATTTTAGCCGGGCCGAGGCAGATAATTCGTCTAACTTTTTACGGCGCCACGGCTTCCACAGATGAAATATTTGTATATATTTATTGTCAAAGCATTTAATTTATGTTACGGGATGTTAAGAGCATTCCATGGAATATAACAAAAATAAGTGTTTCTGAAGTGAATTACCGCACCTTTAATTTAATAAAATCAAACGTGTATTTTGGTAGACTTTTGGATATCAAAAAACATAGTTATTAAATATAAAATCATATCTGGGCTAGGCGAATTATTTGTATTTTATAATAAATCCACTCTTTCTGTGTAATCAATTATTTGTTGATGATTTCTCTGTAGTTGAGGGACATTCTAACAATATCAGTGATAATCATGTTCGGAGACGTTGTCCTGCAGAGTCTTAAGTGCCCACATGTACCAGTGTGAAGAGAGAAGTGAGAGCTGCTCAATGAGGAACTCTGAAAGGAGCGCAGTGTGAAGAGAAAACATGTTTTGCTGACTGTTAATGTAAGGTACTTATCACATCCACCTGCTGATAACACTTTGTATTCAGCTTTAGAAAGTGTGGGCATCACGGTGCATTTCCCCGAACACAACAGTCACTGCCAATAGTGAGACATGGAAGCAGTTATACAAACACTGTTGGCTGCTGATGACTCATTTCTCCAGACCTGGACCTCTACTTCCTTTTGCTGCAGAATCATCCATTATGGATTTAGACATGGACTTTGTATTCTATGTAACATTTTAGTGTAGTTGCATCGTACATCCATGTAAAGCTGCAGGGGTTATATGTTACACGGAAAACATTTCGCTAACTATTTTAGAACACTTGTTATATGTATGACATTTTTCATGAATTCATTTTTCTCAGTTTTATATTATATTAAACTGAGAATTATTTGTAGGGGCACTTAAAATCATCGACTAAACAGGGATCGAAATGTTTTGTTCAAACCTTGTTGTCAGCTTCAAATTGTAATGTATTTTTTTCATTGTAAATATGCCATGTTTTAATCTACACACATACAAATTAAAACAATATTCCAATTGACATTTGATGTCAGATAATAAAGAAAGCATTTGCAGGGATTTTGGATTATAAGCAGGTTACCACATGGTTAATACCAACCACCTGTTGCTTGAGGGGACAATGCATCCCTTTTTGTGGGTGGAAAGATGTCCTAACATACTTACCTTTGGTAAAAAAGAACATGTACAGCCTCACAGTTTGTCAAGGTGGGAAACTTTCCGTCCCATTTAGTCATATATCCTGAGGCAATAAGTCTGCCTCATTTATGTCTATTAAGTGATTATTTTCAAGTTTGCAATAAGACTCCTGAGGACACATATATCTTTATCATATATACTTCGATAAGGCTTAAGGCATTTATAAAAGTCATTAATTTGATTCCGGCTATGTTTTTTTGGATGTAATTTGATGTGAATTCTTCAATGGTTGTATTTTGATGTTTGTTTTTGAATCCCTAACCAAAACAGTTAGTATTGTTAGTATCACTATCTTTATATCACAGACAGATCTTGGTTTGTGTTTTAAGTTGGTTTCAAGTGGCTCTTAGTTGGAAAAAACACTGAGTCATGTTCAGCCTGGAGCAGCACTGACTAAAATGACCAAACTACAGACAAATAGCAGTCTGTTTTCTCTGTTTGACTCTATTCCTTATCCTCTGACTCATATGCTTTGTTCTGAAACTGTGTGTGTGTATGTGTGTGCATGTGTGCGTGCGTGTGTGCGTGCGTGATAAAACTTTAGGTCAATCATCATCCATTCCACAACTCATTTCCAGGGAGAAAGATAGAGATGTCACAGTTTTTATTCAGCTGTAAATCCCCAACTGGAATCAATCTCACACACTCTTCTCCCCATCCATCATCCATCTCAATACTTTGTTACTCTTTCGTCTCACTGCCTGACAAAATGAGTGGCCAAATAGTAGTGCTTAAAAATATCCTCAATGTACTCTATATCATACAATGAGGATGTCATGTAATAAAAGACACTTTTCCTGATATGAGAAGGCTACTATGGGCCATATTAGGTAACTGATAATATGATACAAAGTTTTGCAAACCTCTGATCTATGAGCCATTATGACATGTGGTACTAAAGAGGAAAGCTTTACAGTGGGAATGCAAGTTCATATTTACTGCTTTGTGAAATGTACCATCATTAAAATGTCAAACTACCCTAAACCAGGAGAATGGGTTGACGCTGGAAGAAAGTAGAACTGTTCAAAGTCAAACTCAATCTTAAAAGGCAAGGATGCACGTAGCAACTATCATATTTCCAATATTTCCTGGATGAGTTTTATGGGGCATTACATCAATTTAGTATGCACTTTCATTAAGTTGATGAACTTGAGGGAGACAGAGAGAAATAATGGTAGAAGCAGCTGAAGCCAGGATATTCTAACTAAACTTATTTTTCAGAAGACATTGTTTAACTATGTTCTCAGGCCTACAAGTTAAGTAAACTATACAATGATGATGTACAGTAAAATAACTGGGTCACCCTTTTATAAGGACATGCTAACTAGCCTATACTTTAAAAAAAAAAGCAAATGACAATGTTAAATCGATACACATTGATCAAACACAGCTGAGCCTCTAACAGCCTGTGCATTGAAAACATTTAATGTTATTTATCTGGCACAAAAAGTTAGTATTCTGCAGCCCTCCTGCTCCGCAGCTCTGCATCACTGTCATCTCCTTCATGTTTCATTTTCTTCTTTCTCCGCTGCCTCCCTTTCATTACTCTCCTCTCTGTCTTTGAGTGATGTTTGTCCTCTTGGAGAGGGACTTGTGGGGAATGATTGCAGCCACTTCTCCACTCGGCTCTCCATTCATTCTCTTCATCAGTCCTCAGACAGCTGGCCTTGCTCCAGACTCATCTCCGGCTCCCTCTGCCCAGTCCTGCCAGCTCTATTTAAACACCATTGGTCATCATGCTGTTGTCTGGCACAGGCTGCGTATCGCTGCCATTGGGAGACCTCATAGTATTCTTAATACCAGTCCTTTGTGGAAATGTGATCATTATCTATTTCTGAGCATATTCAAGAGGTTTTTTTTTTCACACAGAGACACTGGTCTTTCAGTTAAATAATGAGTGGCCCATCTGCTGCAGCTATGGAAATTGATTGCCTGCAAAATATCAACAATACCCATCATCTTTTGTCTATCAGACATTCTTGTCAAAACTGTCTGTGGATACACGATGACCATGATAACTCTTGACTCATTTTCTTCTGATTGTTGTTCTTTTTTTTGACATTTCACTCTTCTGTCTCTTCTGTTGCCTATGCAAAGTTGATCATGTTGTTTACAGTCTTGTAGTTTGTAAATGCAGCCTTTAGAGAAGTTACAGTATGAGTGCTTTGTTGGAATCCCCATACTACTGCAAATACAGCAGAACTTCGTTTGTGTAAAAATACGTCTGCATAAATAATAATCCTTATATGGGACACAGGTTATTCTCCAGTATAGCCATGATTATAATGGAGGCCCCTAGTGTCCCCCCCTTTGTCTCATATGAAACTGTATCGAAGCAGAGGCTATCTGTGAATGATAAGAGAAATCAATTAGTATCAAATCCCTACACAGTACAGGCACCGATAACAGCCAGACATAGAGGATCTGAAACTGTGTGTGTGTTTGTGAGATATTTGGTTGCCAATATTTCATCCTGCATTCAGCGTCTTCATACAACAGGAATAATAGCAAGCAACACTTATGTCTCTGGTTTCCAGCCTCATAGCCACATTGTACAAAAATAATTTCGGGTTACACGCTATTCATATAAGTGAGTATGGATTTGAAATAGTAATTTATGTTATTATTACAAATTGCAGCCTTAAAATCAAAGATTGCGTCTCTAAAAAACGATTGATTCCCATTTGAGATAGACAAATGCTGTCAGCTTTGGCCCTTTATTGATTTCTATGTTATCTACCTCGACATTCACACACACAACAATCTGCAAAGGAGAAACTCTCCTATCCGGACAAAGAAAAACAAGTTACGATTTAACAGGAATTCAGTTCTGCTTATAAAAACGGATAAATACAAACTAAACTCTAAAATGATGCCTTTTAAAGAAATAACTGACACAATAGTGTAGTGACTTCAGCTTTTAGAAAACCATTTTGTCGCGCCATAAATGTAATTTGTCACAGAGCGACCTGAGCAGCAGTCACGGCCTCGTTCCACCGTCCTGACGCCATGGCCCTTAGTCTCAGGCACCGGAGAATAAAACTAGGCTAAAACTGAGTGCAGCGTTCACCAGAAATATTATGTGGCTCATCATGGTCTTTTTTCTCAGTCTTCAAAGGGGATGGCGATGGTTGTGATGGCAGCATTAATCAACTGGGTGGAAATGTGCTTTAGAGCCACAGGAGATACTGGCACAGTAGTGAAACTGGGACAGAGTCAGACCCCGCAGCCATGGCTTTCCCGTTTTCCTCTCTAAAAACACATTCTTTCATACATTAACCCCATTTCTCTCTTCATCAACACACTCCCTCCTCCATGAGTCCTCTTTCTCTTCCCCCAGTCTTCCCAGTATCCCCGCTATGTTCAGCTCCATTGTGCTTCTTGGTAATGAAAGACAATGGTGCTGTTAAAGTGACAAACCTGTCTAATACCAGGGGATGGTAACAGATCCTTTGGAGGAAATCAAAAATCAATATGAGTCAGTGCCACAGTAGGAAGAAAACCTACAATGGCAGATGGGCTTTTGAAATCAGTTAACACACCGGGAGATAATAAAGAATATAAATCTATAAAAAATACTGTTTTTTAACAGTGTCTTACCATAGTAAAGAAGAATGCCCTAAACATTAAATACGAAACTAATTGATTATAACACACAATTGTCATAATAGTTTTTCATCACAAGACATGTGAACACAGCTACCTAAGGTGTCTGCTACCTCTCCTGTAATTGGCATTGTTGCAAGTATGATGCAAGGAAAACACTTTTTGGTCATCTAGTTGTCATTTTGGTGATTATGTAAATATTACTAATTTGTATTTTTACTTGACTGACAAACTGTTAATACATAGCTTATGTTTTAATCTGTATTCAGTGTCTAAGTGACTGAATAAGAGACTGCAGAGGCACCCAGATGAAACATTATTTCGGCCTTGAAGCAAGTAAGGCAGAGTTTAGATCAGTGTTTAATTCTTTCCAGCAGCTTTAAGGATTTCCCTTTCAGCTGCAGGCGGCAGGTATGTGTATATCTAAAGTCACTCATTTGATTGTTTTACATTGTCAAAGTTATGCAAGCCAGATCCCTGTGGTTTACTTCATCAAGACTTGCAGCTCCAGGTAGAAAAAACACACACAGACGTCTGTGTTCTTACTACTATTGATTGGTTATGGCTCATTTTTTGACAAAGTCTGCCAACATAAAAACACATCAGGACTACTGGAGTCACACAGTGAATGAGTAATTATGTGTAATTATGTTTAATTGCACTACAGATTTACCTGTACATTGAAGTGCTTTTTAATTCAAAATCATCATTATAGGAGCAACTCATTTTCTTTACACAAACTTGTCTTTGTCACTTTTTGCCTCCATGCACACTTATAGATAGATGGTGTTTTGTTCCCATTCGGCAATACTGAGTTTATAATGCCCAAATGTAAATCATCATATCATCCAAATCAAACTATAGATAGAAGCTAGAATTGATAGAATGTTAGGGATGAAACCCCTCTTTCTTTAATGGTCACACATGCAGAGCACACAGCACACACAGTGACATTTGGCCTCTGTATTTAACCCATACCAGGAGTCTAGTACTAGGAGCAACTCAAACTATATAAGCAAATATAGCTTTCATCTTGATTTCATTGATTGTAGCGCCGTGCAGTTTTACAGGTGCATATTGTGACTCCAAATAAAATTACTACTCATTACTTATGCTTATATATATATATATATATAAATATATAGAGACCATTCTCCTAACTTTCCTGTATATATTATATGAATGATTATATAAATTATTCAGGATTATAAGTATACATTTATATTGTATGTTAACATATATTAAGATGTAAAAAAAAAAAAAAGAGAGAAGGGGTCGGATGAAATAAGTGTAAACTTCTTCCGACCCCTTTTCGGACGTGTAATTAGCTAAAGCTTTGTTGTTTATTGATATCAGACAATGATAGTACAGATTATTCAATTATTAATTAAATATTTCGTTTTGTTATTGCATTCATTTGTATAGTACTGTATCATGTCTGTATCATCTTTTGTTTCATTTGTATTTTCTTTGGTTTTACACGCTCGAAAAAAATAAATAAACTAAACTAACGCTGTCAACAAAAGAAGACATCCTTTATCCTCAGGCAGCACATTTGCTCTGCTCTATATTCTAACTTGCAGCCCTTCTCTTCCCGGACAAGTTTCCTCTCAAGCGAAGCTGCTCTCTCCACTCTCCATTACCCAAACTGTCAGTACATCATGGTGGGAGAGCACTGCTTTTACAGGGAATGAGAAGAGCCCATGTGGCTGTTACCATGATTTCCTAACACAAGCCCCTAAAACACACACACACACAGTCTGAGAATGTGTGATGTAACGCCACCCTGGTTTTCTCAACTTGCACACCTGCAGCCATGGTGATAACAAAAGTAGTCCAATGCCACCACTATACCACTCAGATGCCATAGTTTCCTCCCAAAATACCACAGCAACAAACTTCTGTTTCAGCTGCACAACCATACAAACACTTTGACAAAAATAAACACAGACATGATGCTTGTGTAATGCCCTGTTTTGAAACTGTAATCCCAGTGATGCTGCAAGCTCCGGTAAAAGTATGAAATAGTGATGGGAAAATTGAAAACATTTGTCTGCCCTCTCCAAACAGCCCTAATAGATATTGTAGCCTTTATTTAACCAGGTGAAAGCCCCTTGAGATCAAAAGATCTCTTTTTCAAGGGTGACCTGCAGGACATTAGTTACACATGTAACATAAAAACAACAGAACAACAATAAGGATGACATACAACATAATGTACAGGGTACAGTTTACAAACTCTATTTACAGAGACAGGTACCATGAGTATCAAACAGCATGTCACCCAGCTGAGTTTTAAAATGATGCAGGGGAACCAAAGTGCTCAGTTTTAAACATGTTTGCAGACTGTTCCAATTTAGTGGAGCTGCACAACTAAAAGCTTTCTTCCCTAAGACAGTCCTAGCACTTGGCACATTTAATAAAACAACATCATGAGATCTCAGGCAATATGTACTTTCAATTCGTCGAGAGATCAGAGAGCAGATATAAAAAGGTAGTTTACCCAACATGGCTTTGTAAATGAACATGTACCAATGACTGAGCCTCCGTACAGTTAGTGAAGGCAGACCTGCCTTGGCATACAGGGTACAGTGATGAGTAAGTGCTTTACAGTTAGTAACAAATCTCAGGGCACTGTGATAGGCGGCATCTAATTTTTCCAGGCAATGGGCAGGTGCATTCATATAGATCAAATCACCATAGTCCAGCACAGGTAAAAAGGTCACAGTGACTAGCCTTTTCCTGGCCTCAAGCGAGAAACAGGACTTGTTTCTGAAAAAGAAACCTAGTCTAACCCTCAGCTTTTTAAGCAAGTTATTGACATGAAGTTTAAAAGTAAGACAATCATCAAGCCAGATACCTAGGTATTTATAACTGGTAACCACTTCAAGTACGTCCTTGCATAGTAACAATATCCAAAACAGGCTCTGGTGTCTTTTTAGCTTTAGAAAAGAGCATTACCTTGGTTTTATCAACATTTAAAATAAGCTTAAGTTCAGCAAGCTGAGTCTGAATAATGTTAAAAACAGCCTGTAATTTAACACCAGCCTCCTTAATGGAGGGACCTGCACAATACATCACGGTATCATCAGCATAAAAATGTAAAGTAGCTTCATCCACATTTTCACCTAAACTGTTGATATATATGGAGAATAAAAGTGGACCTAAAACAGAACCTTGAGGAACACCATTAGCAATGTTTAACCACTCAGAAGACAGCCCATCAAAGTGAACACATTGGGACCTTTCAGAGAGGTTGTTCACAAACCAACCCACTGCATGGCTGGATATGCCGATACTGAGTAGCCTCTGCTTTAAGATGCGATGATCGACGGTATCAAACGCTTTGGAAAGGTCAATAAATAGAGCTGCACAACTCTGCTTATTGTCTAAAATACTCGTAATGTCATTCACCACTTTCATTGTGGCAGTGATGGTGCTATGTTGTTTTCTGAAGCCTGACTGATGTTTAGACAGGATATCATTTTTACATAAAAACTCCTTTACCTGTTCACTCACTAGGCGTTCGAGCACCTTCGCCAGAACTGACAATTTAGAGATTGGCCTATAGTTATTTAAAATAGTTGCCTCCCCTCCTTTTAGTAAAGGCAAGACATAAGCTGACTTCCATACTTTTGGAATTGCATTTGTGCTGAGGGAGAGGTTAAAAAGAGTAGTAAGAGGAAGAGCAATCAAATCTGCAGCTATCTTTAAAAAGAAAGGTTCTACGTTGTCCGGGCCAGCCGGTTTCTTAGGATCTAGCTTAGATAAGGCTTCATGAACAACATTGACAGTAAAAGGAGTAAAACTGAAAGGGTTTTCCAGACCACATTGTTCAGAGTCACGGATTGGGGTGTTCACAGAAGCAGAGTTAGTCACAGAATCAAACATAGAACCGCAGGACACAAAATGATCATTAAAGCAATTTAACATAGTGGCCCTGTCCGATATAGTGCCAGATGCTGTGGTAAGGCACGGAGGTAGCTCATTACGGATCTCACCGGTGGATATCGATTTTATTGCTTTCCAAAAATGTCCTAGGATTATTTAGGTTTTCTGTGGTAACTGACAAATAGTACTTCGACTTTGCACTTTTGACATTTGAAGTGAAGCTATTTCTTAGCTGCCTAAAACGCAGCCACTCTACTTCTGAGCCTGATTGCCTAGCCTTTGCCCAGGCCTTGTTTCTCTCATGAAGGAGACTAGACAGCTCAGCAGAAAACCAAGGATTGTCTCGTCCCTTTACTCTAAATGTACGCAGGGGTGCATGTCTATCAATGATCTCCATAAAACCAAGATAAAAATAAGACCATGCGGTTTCCACATCAGCACACAGATCGATTTTACCCCAATCAAAATCAAACGGATCATGCACAAAACCCTGCTCAACAAAATGTTTTTTGTCTCTCTTAATGATAATGTGAGGTTTAACCTTTTGGACCTTAGTGTCCCTAATTGTGGCTACAACACAGTGATCGCTCAGATCATTTGCAAATACTCCCACAGATGAATATTTATGGGGAACATTAGTTAAAATGAGATCAATTAGGGAGGATTTATTAGGGGACTTAATATTTGGGCGAGTAGGACTGTCAACAATCTGAGTAACATTCAAAGAGATACAACGGTTTTTTAAATCCTCTGACACTGCAGTTAACCAGTCCCAGTTAAAATCTCCAAGTAGCACTATTTCCTTGTAGTCTAGTTGTGATAAAAGATTTGCTAGTGAAGACAAGGAGTATTTGACAGCTGAGGGGGGTCTGTAACAACTCACTACCATGACCTGTTGACCCTTTGCCACTTCTATATTTATGGCTAAAAATTCAAATTGCTTACTGATCGATTTGGAAACTAATGTGGTTACACTGAACTTATTCTTAACATAAATGGCAACGCCACCACCTTTATTAGGCCGGTCGGTACGATACACATTAAAACCATTTAAGGCAATGTCAGAGGCCAAAATAGATTTGTTTAGCCATGTTTCTGATAAAACAATGACGTCAGCGTCAGTAGATTTTGCCCAGATACGGACAAAATCTAGTTTACCTAACAGACTGCGCACATTCAAGTGGATGAAACCCAACCCAGACCTAGCTTTAAAATCAGCAGGAGTAGCGATCTGACTACTACTACTACTGGGCGGACCAGGGTTAGGTTGTACATTTCCTGACAGTAATAACAACAAAAAAACCAGGCATCTTTTCCTCTTAAACGACACAAATACATTGTCATCTAATTTAGAAACACCGGAAAAGTCTGCGAGAGTGTGATTAGAGCTTAAGAAGCAGTCCTGAAGAACCATCATCGCAGGAAAATAAAAAAGACAAACATATTTTGTCGAGCAGATTGACTGTGACAAGGCAACCGGTAATTGTTTGAGCAACACATCCGAACCTTTGCAGGGGATGCCCACTGCTGGTGGCAGAACAGACCTGAATCCAGTAGTCTTCTCAGAATGACTAGAGATCTTCTCATAGTCCAAAACAGTTAACAGGCACAGCAGAATCCCGATATGGGCCATTTTCCCTGACCAGCACACAGTATCCGCGATGTTCCTGGAGCAAAATCAGCACAGCAGCAAAGGACAGGCGAAAACAGCAGCGTGGAAGCGCTCCGGTCCCTCCGTGGTATCCCCGGGGTGAAAGCAGGCCTCTGCAACAGCAGAACCAGGACAGGTGGAAAGCAGGCCCCAGCGGTGGTAAAATCCTCCTCCGCACAGCAGCACACGCCCGGTGGAAGCAGGCCAAGCCCGAAGCGTGGATCCACTCCGTCTCTCCGCGACGACTCCGGGGTAAAAACCTCTCCAGTACAGCCGTATTCTACAGGTGGGAGCAGGCCTCCGTAGATCGCAGATCGCAGGCAGCAAACAGGTGGAGCCGCTCCGTCTCTTCGCGACGTCTCCGGAGGAAAAACACCTCAGTACAGCCGCACTCGACAGGTGGGAGTAGGCCTCCACAGTTCGCAGACAACTAAAACTACTACTTGTATAAGCAGGGATGGCTAAACGTTTGTAAGCAGGAGAGCTAGATGCTGCTAGATGCTAACAGATGCTAACAGATGCCAGATGCTAACAGGTAAGTGCAAGCCTGTAGAAATTGCGACTGCCTCCAATGACAGCGTAGGTGTCATTGCACATCACTCAGGTATACGTGAGCAACCAGTCAGATGCTATTCTTAGCATGCACTTTGAAGAGTGACTACTGGGGCAAAGAAAAACGACAACATTTTAAGAGATGTGACATCACTACCTGGTTCTCTCTTCTCTCACTGTGTTTATTTTTCTTTGTGAGGCTGGTGAGTTTTAAGTGTCTCACACTCAAGGGGATACTCTGCTTCTTCTCTCCAAGGCTTGTTCCTTTATTTTTATTTTAAGGACAGGATGTTTTGCTGTGGTTTTCTAAAATTAAGTTGTGATGCATTGCTGCAGCAGAGTTTAAAGCATGTGTGGAAAATATTCTAACACCTACAGGCTCCGGTCCCAATGTTTCTCGTCGTACATTTAGTGCTTTACGGCTGCGTCCCAAACTGCCTGATTAAAACACCTTCTGTAATCACCCACTTTGAATGTTATTAGCCCTTTGGATGGGAGTTATCAGTGGTGAACAGAGTTATAGATATGATACACCTACTTGTAGGGTGAGACAGCAGTCATCATCTATTTTAAATCTTGATCATTACATTACATTGCATTTAACTGACGCTTTTATCCAAAGCGACTTACAATAAGTGCGTTCGACCAACAAAATACAAACTTGAAGAAAACAGAATCATATAAGTACATCAGGTTTCATAGAGCCAAACATTTCAAGTGCTACTCAACTGGCTTTAGATAAGCCAGTCCTTTATTAGTATAAAAGTGCTTCGTTAATAGTTCTATCGCTCGAAGTGGAGTCGAAAGAGATGAGTTTTCAGTTTGCGCCGGAAGATGTGCAAGCTATCTGCCGTCCTGATGTCAATGGGGAGCTCATTCCACCATCCTGGAGCCAGGACAGCAAACCCACGTGTTTTCGCCGATGGGAACTTGGGTCCCCCTCGCAGCGAGGGTGCAGCGAGTCGTTTGGCTGATGCAGAGCGTAGTGCACGCGCTGGGGTGTACGGTTTAACCATGTCCTGGATGTACGAAGGGCCAGATCCATTCGCAGCATGGTAAGCAAGTACCAGTGTCTTGAAGTGGATTCTAGCAGTTACCGGAAGGCAGTGAAGGGAGCGGAGGAGCGGAGTGGTGTGGGAGAATTTAGGAAGGTTGAAGACCAGACGAGCCGCTGCATTCTGGATGAGCTGCAGAGGTCGGATGGCACATGCAGGTAGACCAGCCAGGAGGGAGTTGCAGTAGTCTAGGCGTGAGATGACGAGAGCCTGGACCAGAACCTGAGTCGCTTTCTGTGTCAGCTGGGGACGTATCTTCCTGATGTTGTAAAGCGTGTATCTGCAGCAACGGGTTGTAGCAGCGATGTTTGCAGTGAAGGACAGATTGTTATCTAGGGGTCACACCCAGATTCCTTGCAGTCTGAGTCGGGGAAACAACTGAGGTGCCGATGTTGATTGTTAGGTCAAGAGTGGGACAATCTTTTCCCGGAAGGAAGAGCAGCTCAGTCTTGTCAAGGTTGAGCTTGAGGTGATGAGCAGACATCCACTGAGAGATGTCAGCTAGACAAGCAGAGATGCGTGCGACGACCTGGGTCTCTGAGCGGGGAAAGGACAGAATTAATTGGGTGTCGTCAGCGTAGCAGTGGTAAGAAAAACCATGCGGGCTAATGACTGATCCGAGCGAGTTTGTGTACAGGGAGAAGAGGAGGGGACCAAGAATAGAGCCCTGAGGGACCCCTGTAGTTAATTGACAAGGGTCGGACTCAGACCCTCTCCAAGTCACCCTGTAGGTACGGTCTTTCAGGTATGAGGTGAGGAGGGAAAGTGCAGAGCCTGAAACTCCAAGTTTTTGGAGAGTGCGAAGGAGGATCTGATGATTCACCGTGTCGAATGCAGCAGACAGGTCCAACAGGATGATGACAGAGGAGAGGGATGCAGTTTTGGCAGTGTGCAGTTCCTCCGTGACAGCAATGAGAGCAGTTTCTGTGGAGTGACCTGCCTTGAAACCAGACTGGTGCGGATCCAGAAGGTTGTTCTGATTGAGATAACAGGAGAGTTGTTTAAAGACAGCGCGTTCAAGTGATTTAGACAGGAACGGGAGGAGAGAGACAGGCCTGTAGTTTATAACATTAGACGGGTTGAGAGTGGGTTTCTTTAGGAGAGGGTTTACTCTTGCCTCCTTAAGACTGTTTGGAAAGTGACCAGAAGTTAGAGAAGTGTTGATGAAATGGGTGAGAAACGGTAGAATATCAGGAGCGATAGTCTGAAGGAGGTTTGAAGGGATAGGGTCCAGAGGACAGGTGGTAGGGCGGGCAGAGGTAATGAGGGTAAGAACCTCACTTGGAGAGAGAGGGGAAAAGGAGGTTAGTGTGTTGGTGGAAGGAGGGTCTGGTGACCCAGCGGTGAGTAAAGGTGAGTCAGAAAAAGAAGAGCGAATATCATCAACCTTTTTTTCAAAGTGGGTAACAAAGTCGCTTGACAGAAGTGAGGAGGGGGGAGGGGCTTGTGGAGGGTCCAAGAGGGTGGAGAAGATGGAAAATAGTTTTTTAGGATTGGAATAGGAAGATTGGATCTTATCTTGAAAGAAAGTGCTTTTTGCCTGAGAGATCGAAGCAGAGAAAGAGGAGAGGAGAGCCTGATAGGTTAGGAGGTCGTCACGGTGTTTGGATTTCCACTGTTTCCGCTCTGCTTCCCTAAGGACGGTTCTATTAGCACGCAGTGCATCATTTAGCCAGGGAGCAGGAGGGGACTGACGAGCCTGCCGAGATGTGAGAGGACAGAGAGAGTCCAGAGAGGATGAGAGAGTAGAGAGGAGAGTTTCTGCAGCAGAGTTTGGAGGCAGGAGTTGGAACGAGTCAGAGGAAGGGAGGGCTGAGAGCACCGATGAGGCAAAGGTAGAGGGGGAGAGGGAGCGAAGGTTACGGCGGACAAGTGCAGGATGAGAAGAGATTAGTTTGTTATGTTTGGAAAGGGGTAGAGAGAATTAAATGAAGAAGTGATCGGATGTGTGGAGCGGGTTTACAGAGAGGTTAGAAGTAGCGCAGTTCTTTGAGAATATGAGATCAAGGACATTGCCAGCTTTATGAGTCGGTGGGGACGGAGACAGTGAGAAAGCAAAGGCGGTTAACAGAGATGTTAGTTCGTCTATCTTCCCTGTCTGGAGGTTGAAGTCTCCGAGAAGTACAGCGGGAGGGCCAGTTTCAGGGATGTGTGAGAGGAGATGATCTAATTCCTCCAAGAAGTCCCCCAAGGCGCCTGGTGGACGGTAGAGAACAACAATGGTTAACTGTATAGGATGGGTTACTGTGACGGCATGGAATTCAAAGGTGGAAGGAGTGAAGTTAGGTAGTTTGAAGAGGGAAAAGCTCCATTTGGGAGAGAGCAGGAGACCAGTGCCACCTCCTCTGCCAGTTGGTCTGGGTGTATGGGAGAAGGAATATGCAGTGGAGAGAGCTGCTGGGGTGGATGTGTTGGATGGAGTAATCCAGGTCTCAGTGAGAGCAAGGAAATCCAGAGACTGCAGGGAGGCGTAGCCAGAGATGAAGTCAGCCTTAGGAACAGCTGACTGGCAGTTCCACAGGCCACCAGAAACTAGATGTTGGATCTCAGTGGAGCATGTGGGATAGACGAGAGCAGGCCGGTTATATCGATTACGAGATACACGGGGCCAGTGATAATTGCGAGATCACTGATACAAACACAAGACAACTAAAACCTTGAGTTGCTGGAGGTATTATTAAGAGAGCGAAGAAGGAAGTCAGGAGAATGGTATTCGTGTCCTCTGTGAAACCAAACCTTAACGTTGACTTTTTGAAGTGACTTAATTTCACAAATTGACTTTTTAAACCCGTGAGTAGGATATTTTTTTTTATTTTAACAAATGTTTTTTCTAGTTGTCTAAACCTAATACTAGGCATTTTATTTTAATTTGCAATGGTGTTTTAGTCTGTGACATGTGGGCGGTTTGCCCTGTGCGAACTACTAGAGTGGAAGTGATAAATGATGCTGTGATATCACTGTGTTTTGTTTTTTTAAAGGCGCAACATGCTTGTAAGTTTTACCCGGCATAGCAGCAGTGCAGCAGCAGTGTTGATGCCCTTTATGATTCAGTGCAGTGATGAAGTACCCGAGGTGTACTTCAAACTGACTGCCAGGAGAAAACTAAATAAAAATGTACTCTTTAGTGATACAAAAAGTAAACGCTTTACAACAGCAGCTACCCTCTTCAATTGACTAATGTCCACTCTCCAGTTCTGCCGTTGCCCCATTGTTAATGTCCCTCTTTGTTATCTGCTCCTCTCTCTTTTCTCTCCCTCTGGTTTTGAGTGACATTACTACAGTGCTCCTTATATCTGCTGAATTCAGCTGCTGCAGCTTTAGACACACACATGCACTTTCTCACACACTTTTTAAGACATAAAACAATGTCAGCAGGAAGGCTTTTCCTGGCAGCTGCTCTGTGCATTGTATGATCTTTCGGCTGTATTGAAGGGAAACCTCTGCAGTCTCACCTATTCAGGCTCTCGCTCCCTTTTCTATCGCCACCAGAAAAATGAATTTCCCCCGCTGTTGTTCCCTGTGATGTCCCTGTCCCAGATAAGTCACTCATCTTCCTATGTGTATGGAAAGAGACACAAACACACACACACACAGTAGCTCCCAGCTGATGTGGGATGTACTACGCTATTGTTTTGTTGACAATTGTAAATACTGTAGCTGGTATTTCTGCTCATATTTAATAACGGTTTAAACTTTATTTGACCGTCATGGCAAACTATTTTTCGTAATCAATTACATTTTCACAATATAAAACATTCTCTTTTTCTAACTTCTGGGATTCTAATCTTTTTCAAATAAAAGCATAATTTCAAATGAAGTTAATCTAACAAAATCTGTATTGATGACCTCTGTTTCTGTTTGTGTGTTTCTTTTTACCTTTTAGAGTTTTGTATGAACTATACAGTGTCCTCATAAAAGGCCAAATACAAATGTGTTATTTTTGTATTAAACAATTCTAGGTTAAACAAATGTTTTCTTACTTCTTGTGATCACTCAAAAAGCCATAATATTATTTTGTGTTTTATCAATCAATCCGCTAACAATCATCAAAGTTGTATGAAGGACTGAATGAATCACTGTGGTACAATGTGACGTTGTACTTTATGCATTGATATATTGAGCATACACATATGACATAATCTTACAAAAGCGGTATGTCAAACGCGACATATGCCACTGGTCACTGGATCATATGAGGTCTAGTTGGGATGCTCACATTTGCTCCTGACGTCTTTGCTGTCAGTTTTGCATTGTTACATCCAAACAAGTTGATCACAAATAAATAAAACACGTTGATTTATAACTAAATATCATCCATTATCACTCTCCTCCTTTCAGGGTTGAAAGGTAATCCTTCAACAACTGTCTTTTTAGGCAATTAATGGTTGAATGTTTTCCGTCTTTCTACATAGTTGTATATGTATATTTTGATATGCTGGAGACAATAATCAGCGTGATTGTGTGTGTAAGTATAGATTTGCCTATTCTCATATGATAAAGCATAGGATTTCTGCTGACTGACATTCCTGCTCGCAGACAGGCTGCATTCCCAGCCACAAGCTGCACATACTCTCAGAAACCACACACTCTCTCTCTCACAAACACACACACTCACTTTCTTTCTCTCACACACACACACACACACACACACACACACACACACACACACACACACACACACACACATTAAGAGGACAATAGTTTATGTCTCACAGGGAGATATGTTGCATTTGTAACACACTCACACACACCGGGCTGATTGAGCAGTCTGTAACAACAGATGGCTCTGAACACTGCAGATGTTTGTTGCGTGTTGTTGTTGTCAATTGTGAATAAAGATTTATTGTTTTCCATAATTGAATTTCATGACTGGCTTGTGGCTCATGAGACACACAAACACACGCATGAGTACACATGCAGATAAAGAGTGTTTCTGTTTTGATTGTTTTTCCAGTAGTGTCTTTTTTTGCTTTGGCGCACTGCATCGGACACTAATCAGATAGCTACTGGTGGTCCTGAGTGGGCAGGTGGGGAAGTCTGCTGTCCAACTGGTGGTCTGTGTGTGTGTGTGTGTGTGTGTGTGTGTGTGTGTGTGTGTGTGTGTGTGTGTGTGTGTGTGTGTGTGTGTGTGTGTGTGTGTGTGTGTGTGTGTGTGTGTGTGTGTGTGTGTGTGTGTGTGTGTGTGTGTGTGTGTGTGTGTGTGTGTGTGTGTGTGTGTGTGTGTGTGTGTGTGTGTGTGTGTGTGTGTGTGTGTGTGTGTGTGTGTGTGTGTGTGTGACATTTGGAGCCAGTCTGGTCTGTGCTTGTGGGCAGAGGCTTCCCTGTATGTGGTATGTGAGCTGCCAGTGTGTGTGTGTGTGTGTGTCTGTTTGACCTGGCAACTGACTGAGGTATTTCACAGCACTTTCCCAGAAAGAGCACAGTGAAAAGTAGATAAGTTAACCCATTTAATGTCAGATATTGATACGCTCCTCTATTGATTCCTGTCTGGAACATCTTTAACCCTTTCCCAGGATTCTATACAAATAGTTTTAAGCTGCAAATCCCTCCACAGATTCTTTATCATTTTTGACAAATTGCTGAGACTGATTGCACTGATTGATTTTTAAATGTGTTGATTTAAATCAACTGAAGGTCAAGGTGAACGTTATGATCCCGAAAAGGGAATTGCAGGTCTTCACATTGCTGCTAATAGTTTCAGCTAGGACTGCATGATTTGGAAAAATCATGTTTGTTGTTATTGTGTAGATGTTTTCTTGTAAAACGACTTTTAGCACTGTGAAAAACTGTATATTTAGTCATGTATTATTTATTATTGTTAATATTTTTTGCTAAAGTCAGCTTTATCAGAAGTTTTTAGAATATTATTATTGTTTTGACATATGGCTGTTATATCTAAATATCCAAGCAGCATTTCTTCATACAAAGGTTTCTAAAAGCAAAGATAAGGCATCAACAAGTGAAATGCCTTTTTCAACATTTATTTATGATTTACGGCAGGCAATTCAGAGTCACTCATTTACCAAGACATCACGTCTTTGGTCTTTGGGAGGAAACCAGAGGTTCTTGACAAAACCCACAGTTATCTCTGCTGGTGTTTGATGGAGGTCACACTGCATGAGGGTTTAATGGCTGTTTGGAGAGGTGGTGTGCAGGGAAGGTGTTCTTTTCCAGAGCTGCTGTCAACATCTCATGAATGCATCACGCAGACATGAGACGTTGAGACAGTTGAGTGACGTTATTTCTCTTCACTCTTCATCAGTGATGTCACTTTCCTCATCACTTTCTGCATACCTTTTCAACAATTGCCTCTGCCTCTCCTCCTCGTCTTTCTCACCGTCTTCGCGTGCCCTCTTTCTGGATCCTTCAGGCAGAGGGTTCTCTTATGCACCTGCATCAGAGTCCAAGCTCCATCTGCAGAGTCTAGAGTGTCTTAACTCCGGCACTGCATCTTCCTCCCCGGCTCTCTTCTTGCAGGCAGGGAGTGACTCTTTCTTCTGTTCTGGAGCAGCAGTCATTTTGCTGATGTCAATGGAAATTGGTGGCACACCGACGTCCTGTACATCTTCATCCAAGAACATATAGAGATCTTCGATTTCAGAATACACAGAGGATTTAGAGTCATCTGTGTAAAGGTCCTCATTGTCAGAGTCCTCCACATCAGCTTCCTCCAAATCAGCTTCCTCCTCATCAGCTTCCTCCTCATCAGCTTCCTCCAAATCAGCTTCCTCTTCATCAGCTTCCTCCACATTAGCTTCCTCCTCAACAGAGTCCTCCTCAACAGAGTCCTCCTCAACAGAGTCCTCCTCATCAGAGTCCTCCTCATCAGCTTCCTCCACATTAGCTTCCTCCTCAACAGAGTCCTCCTCATCAGAGTCCTCCTCATCAGCTTCCTCCACATTAGCTTCCTCCTCAACAGAGTCCTCCTCATCAGAGTCCTCCTCATCAGCTTCCTCCAAATCAGCTTCCTCCTCATCAGCTTCCTCCACATTAGCTTCCTCCTCATCAGAGTCCTCCTCATCAGCTTCCTCCTCATCAGCTTCCTCCACATTAGCTTCCTCCTCATCAGAGTCCTCCTCATCAGCTTCCTCCTCATCAGCTTCCTCCTCATCAGCTTCCTCCTCATCAGCTTCCTCCACATTAGCTTCCTCCTCATCAGAGTCCTCCTCATCAGCTTCCTCCACATCAGATTGCTCCACATCAGAGTCCATCTGGATCTGGAAACCACATATCTGCCCAGTACGAAGTCTTACCTCTCGAGGTTAATATACAAGAACATACCGAGGAAGACAGGGGAGCATCCCAGGTTTTACCATCACCACCACCTTTGTGAACCATTTTTGTTTTTGTGTGCAGTCAACTAGCAGCTTGCAATGCCTGTGTGCTTGTGACTATAGTGAGTGGAGTCTGGGTTTTAATATAGCTATGACTGTGTTCCAATTCATATGACATGATATGATTCCGCTCAGGAACTTAATTTTCTTCTTTCATTTTTAGCAGGAAACTCCTTTTACGATATATCCTATTTTATTATAATATAATAACAAAAACAATTTCCATCTGCATGTGTGTGTGGTCATGTTTGTGTGTGTGTCTGTTTGACCTCACAGCTGACTGAGGCGTAGCAGTGAAATGTAAATAAATTAACCAATTTAATGTCAGATAATGATACGCTCCTCTCTTGATTCCTGTTGGGAACATCTTAGTTTCCTGAAGGTCAAATACTGAGCAGGGCTTTAATGTCCTGCTTCAGGACACCATTGTGTCTGTGTTAACCTATACAGTCTACACTCTAAAAACGAATTCAGGCGACCTTTCACCTCCACTTAATTAAATGCATGGTTGCAAGATAAAAATGTGAGTTAATTGATTTAGATAAACATTTGAAGTTGCAAACATGAATTTATAAGTTGTGTTGACGTAATAATGTTGGTAATTACATCAACTTAATATTGTGTGTAATTTGAACTCTGATTTCTGCGTTAATTGACTTCAAACTAAATTCAAGTTGTAGTAAGTAATGCAATTGGCTTGATAACTTAATTGTTCTACACCTTGAGTTAAGGATTTCAAGTCACTCCCACTTAACATGCCTGGACAAGTTCCCACAGTTAAGACAAATAGAAATATACAAAGGACATTTTAAGGTGAGTGTCATCTCTTGTCATTCAAATACAGATAGCCTTGTAGTTGCACTGTATAGGCAAATTGCTGTGTGCCCATTTCCCATGGTAATATGGCTAATGTGTTTATTTATTATTTGTGGGGCAATTTAAATTTGTGTTATTTATCTTTTTTCTCAAGATTGAAATGAAGCTCAGCGCAAGTTCTTTCAGGAAGACTGGGTGTATATACATTCACTCCGCAGCTGCATATAATCAGCTCATCACAGGCATTCTCTTTAACCTATTACATTTCACCTCATTCTCCAGCAGCCAATCAACGTGCTGCAGCCAAACTATAAAATGGTTCTCCTCTCTCCTGCAGTCAGCTGTGATTTCAGGTGTTCATGCACCTTATCATATGGCATGTGTCAATAAATGTTCAAACAAAATGAATTCTCTCCTGATTGAAACATCATGTGTTGAAATAAACAACTGCAGTTCAAAATAAAAAGTGAATTGCCTAATATTTTTGTTGTGGAATCAATGAATTAATTTCTTTAAAGGCAAAAACATGAAAAAGCTAAGGAAAAAAACTAGTGGTGCACGATAATTATCGGTCCGATATTAGGAATTATGACGTCATCCCGATAAACCCGATAACAGTATTAATAGCCCCGATAATATACAATATATTTTTTGGGTAAAAAAAAATAAACAAATACTGCGGTGTGGGTGGATTGGGATGAGGGGCGCTTGTTTTTTACTCGGCTCCTCCCGTTTTGCCAGTATTTTTTTTTGTATTAGTAATTTGTATTAGTATTAGTATTTTTTTTGTATTAGTATTTTTTTGTATTAGTATTAGTATTTTTTTTGCTATTAGTGGTTTAGGAAGAGGGGAGTTTTTCACAAATCCAGCGCTCCCTAACTGCCTGGCTGTGACGTAAATGGTGTGCGGCCGTGAAGCCAGGACAGTAAACAAACATGTCGCCGGTAGTATGGGACTATTTCAAAGTTTCAGAGTTAGATAGTTTGCTTGCTATTTGTATTAACAAATGCAATGCAGAAGTTCCACGAGGAGGGAAAAAGGCAACGAGCTATAATACTTCCAACCTGATTAGTCACCTGAAACATCGCCATCGCTACGATGGTGTGTTAAAAGCGTACGAAGACGCCTGCGCTGCTAAACTAGCGGCGAATCCAAAGCCAGCTGCAAAGGCACCGGGGCTTTTACCTATCGACGAGGCTTTTGAAAAAGGCAAGAAGTTTGCCAGAGACGACCCCAGGGCTAAAACGATCTCTAACTTCATCATAGAAATGATGGCGCTTGACGAGAGTCAAAACTGTTCTTGGCTTTGTTTTGTTCATAGTAGTAATGCTCGTGTCATTTGCTCACTACTAGTCTTTTTTTTTACCACCAAGTGTGCAAAAACTACAGGTACATTTAATATATATATATATATTATATTATTATCGGTTATCGGTATCGGTCTTGAGAAGCAGGAAGTTATCGGTATCGGTTTCAAAAAACCAATATCGTGCATCCCTAAAAAAACTATTGAATACAATATATTTGGAGCAACTTAATTTATAAATGGTTGTCAACTTAAAAACGTGTGTTCACAATGATGGTAATTAAGTACAACTTAAAATTCCTTTTAAATCATACGGTAACACAAGATGGAGCAACTTAATTTTTGGAGTAATCAACTTCAAAACGTGTGTTTATGCTACCAATTATTAAGTAAGTGGTAATTAAAAACACCTCTGATTGTAGAGGAAAAGCTTTCTCTCCTAACTCAAATAACTTTGTTGCTTTAAGACAATTTCATTAGAAGTTGTCTTAACTCAATAAACATCGATGCAAACTGTTGCCTTGATTTTCTTTGTTGAGCCAAGGCATTTGTTTTTAGAGTGTATGGTGTTAACCCATTCACAAGATGTCGCTTCATAGAAACACACTTCAATCAATGAATACTAAATTCACTGGGGGTTTTGTTGTTTTCATGTTGTAATGAAGATGCTTGCGATATTATCTGGCTTAACAAATTAAATTAAGACAATATAAACAGACAGTGTTGTATACATACAGTCTAAATGTTTAAGAACATGATTTAAAGGTTCACATGCAGCATGCCAGTTTTTAATTTCTCAAGTAGGTAATAAAATAAACTGCATAATCCCTGTAAAACTAAACATCATAGATCTACTTTTTGATAAATAAACACTGCTATTTACAGTTGGGTAGTTTTAACATAATACAGCGTAAAACACTGTCTGCCCCAAATCTTTGCCTGTAAACTATTAATTAAACTTTGACAGAGTTTTTGAGAGTTTAAATAGTTTCACAAAATATGGTCTCCCAATACTCAAGTGTATAACTGATTATGTTATTACACACCTTTATACCAGACCCATTATTTACTTCAAGCAACATTTGGCCTCCGCTATTACACTGTGGGAAACCTTAAGCAGTTGGCAAGTGTATACATCTATATCAAAATATCTAAGCTACAAATCCCTCCACAAATTATTTATATTTTTAAAAGATCACTTAAATCACTGAATGATTATTCAGTAGGCTTTAATCAACTCATAATACTTAATTATATTTCCTTTCAGTAAACCTTTCCTCACTTTACTTTGGTACAGTTGAGAATAAATGTTGCGTCAGTGAAATGAAACAGAAATTGGAACAGAAAGGAAAGAGGTATTTGAGCTGTGTTGCATCTTTTATACCAATTAATTTCAACCTGTTCATTTTCAACTATCAGTAATCCCATTTAAATCCATGCCAGTGCAGTGAAATTGGGCTCAATTCAGTATAATCTGATTCAGTCGATTTAAACTCACTGCCATGTATCCCTACTCCACTACACAATCTTTCCAGTGTAATCCAGGTCCTTATAATCCACTATTCCAGTATAATCAGTTTAAGACCCTCATGATCCAGTCCAGTTCAGCACAATCCCATTGCAGTCCAGTGTAAACTGGTTCGGACCCGCTCAATTCACAAGGTGAGGATGTGAATGTGTTTGTGGTCCCGGTGGGGAGACAGATGCTCTCAGTCTCTCTCTTTCTCAGCGTGAATGAGGTTATGATTGACCCGCTAAGTAGACAGATGGAGGAAGGTGTGTGTGCCTGCATGAGGTCGTCTGTACCGGTAGTAACTTCCCCTAGCTTTGTGGTTTTGGCCAGACCACTCTGGCACACACACACACACACACACACACACACACACACACACACACTGGACAGACTACTCACACACACACACACACAACAACAAACGCATATCATTAAATCACAAATGTTTCTGACCACAGTCTGTCTAAGGTGCTATGTGCACGTATGCATGTATAGTAAATATACAGCAGCTTGTATTGTGTGTGTAGTGTGGGGTGCACCTCAGACTGACTGAACCACATTTACGGCTACAATCTTCTCCACCCGTAGTATTTTTGGAAATGTTTGTGAGGTCCCAAAGAAAACTGTAAACGTTGTGTTTTGCTCTGAATGTTAATGAAAGGTTATGGGTGCTACAGAAAGACAAATTGTGAGAAAAAGAGAAAAACACAACGGTAGCAGGATTTAAGGTTTGGTTCAGTGACCTAAACTCCCCTCTCTCTGTCTTTCCCTCTCTGTCTCTCTCTATGGGGTCCTGCAGCTGTTCTGAGCTGTCCCATGGTAATGAAAGCTTTAGCGCAAGTTCAATAAGGAAGACCTAACTCGAGTCACTCACACGTCACTCTATGGCTCCCTTCCCCCCTCATTAAATATGAGGGCGTCATGCCTCAGCAGCCAATCGCTGCACATGCTAAATGCCTTAAATACCTGCTCTTCCTCCCTGTCAGTTGTCATTGCAGATGATCACACGCAATGGTAGTTGCAATACAATACTGCTTCTCGTGAGAAAAACCGTAAGAAACAACTAGCTCAAGATGTCCAACTCGGACAATTCGGAACACGAACCTTCTCTGGAAGTCTCCGATCCCGGTTCGGCTCCCCACAGTGGCTTATCAACAGAGGAAGACTTCCTCATCGCCCGGCTCCTGCAGCAGGGCTTTCCCACAGCCCCAGGCCTCACTCTCTCTCAGCGGCGATAGCTCTCGGACCAGGTCTCCAGCGTAGCTCCCCAGTCCGGGGCAGCAGCTCCAGCCAGCTTCCCAGAGAGCAGGACGAGGCCGCAGCCGCGGAGGTAAAAAAAAGGGCAGGAAGTCGAGCCCTCCAGGATCCCGTCCCCCTCCAAAAAAAATCCACCCCTTCTCAGGCTCGCCAGTCCGGGAGCGTCACACACCCCTATGGAGAGTAGCGCGGCCGGCTCCCTGCAATCCCTGGCTAGCTCCATGATAGCTATCGATGCTCGCCTCCAGGCTCTGGAAGACTCCGCCACAGGAGCTTCAACTTCCGTTGCACTCAGGTACTAGTTTTTAACGAAAACGTTTGCACTCGACCCTTACACAGGGTTGGGTCGTAACGGAATACATGTAACGGTGTTACGTAATCGGAAGAAAAAGAAAGAAAAAAAAAATAAAAATCAGTACATTCAGCTGGCGTTACATTTGAAAAAACGAGTAAACTGAGTGCAGTTACTTTCGTAAACCTGAAGTGAATACTTATTGGAATTATTGGTGGAAAGTTTCCTCACAATGTAATATTCATTACCGGCAGAACCGTGTGCACAGCGCTGCAGCGTATCTGCGAGCGAGAGATGCAGCGTGTCCGTGAGGCCCCGCCCCGCACGCAGATGAGAGAGAGAGAGTTCTCTTTCAAAACATATTGGAAGGTAGAAACGGAGATGTTTAGATAAAACGTGGAAGATAACGTTTATGTAGCATTTATGTATTGTCGAAATTATGACATTCATAACGGGATCAAATCTAACTGAATGGCCTGCTGCTGCCGAATGCATGGGGCAAGTAACTGGGAAAAGTTTTAAAAGTGATTACATCGTTTCAGATAATAAATAATAACGATAATGTATTCTATTTAGGGGCGCCTTTCAAAGCACCCAAGGACACCTTACAATGCATACACTTTTCCAAGGAAAGGTTTTAAGACAGTACAAAGAATGCAGTCCGGGTGAGTTTTTCTTTTTATGTACGGTGCAGATGAGAGAGCTGTCAAGAATGACACTAAAATGTTGTGTTCGTGCTCTTCATAAGCCATTAAAACAGTAAAATACGTGTCTCCCGTTCACCAAAACATACCCATCTGTTATGGAAAAGAAAGTATTCTAAAGAGAAAGAAGAGGAAAAGATAAAAAGAAGATGAAAAGGAGAAAATAAAAGATAAGAAGAGGAGGGAGGAAGAAAAAGAAGAGGAAAGGAAGTATTCTAAAAGTAATCTGCCACCGGTACCGGCGGGATCGTGGTTAGTTTCCGATGCGCAGAAGAAAAATCTGGCCCACCCTATATTTTTACAGGCCCACCCTAAAGTAAATTTCTGCCTACGCTACTGGTCCGCACAGCAGCAACAACCAATCACATGAATCTCTTGCCCCCGACACACAAAGCAATAGCAATGTTAAAACTAAGTAAACTGGAAAAAAATAAAAAATAAAAATAAATCCCCAACAGGCGAAAACCTACCAGTTTCACCCACTGTCTCTGCCACCTCCCTCCATGCCTCGCTCCTCTGGTTTGTATCCCGGTAGACGAACAGAGTCTGATCATACAGCACCGGGTGATTCACTACCGCCATAATGAATTTTCCCTCACATTTTTGGAATATGAGGAATTACCTGCGTAGTCTCTCCCAACATACACGCGGTCTGATTGGCTAGCGCTGTACCGGCAGATTTGCATAAACGGGATTTCATTGGCTGACGCTTCTGCCGAGGCGCCAAAAGTTGAACATTGCTCAACTTTTTGAAGCGAGCAACGCCAGCAAACGCTCCACGTCGCTTCCCAAAATACAGTTCTACTAAAAGTGACGTCACCCCATTCAAAGTGAATGGGCAGAAGCATTTGGAAGCTGTAACGCACGCCACCGTGTGGACGGGCCGTCACAGTGGCTCTGCGCCAGAAACATCAACACAAAAAAAAAAAAAAATAAAACATTCTGGAATATCACCCCTCCACTCCCATTAACATCCCTCAGCCAGCAGCTGCACTATCTACAGATTCCGTGTTTGTTGACTATCTCCCGTCAGGGCTCTCCCAAGGCTTCAGGGTAGGGGTCCTCCCATCTCCCACAGTGACTTTCGTAGCAAGAAACTTACAGTCAGCCGCTAAAGAACCCAACATAGTTTCCCAGCTCATCGACAAAGAACTTCTCAAAGGATATATAATCGGTCCTTTTAGCTCCTCCCCCTTCTCAGTGTTCCGTTCAAATCCCATCGGAATAGTCACACGTAAATAAAAGGCTGATTTTCGATCTGTCCGCTCCCTGCTCCGGCCCATTCTGCAGCGCCAATAGCATCATCCCTCCAGATCAGTTCTCCCTTCACCATGCCTCAGTGGATAATGCAATAAAGATGATCAAGTTCACAGGGCACGGAGCTCGGCTCTCCAAAGCGGACATTACCGATGCCTTCAAATCATCCCCATTCATCCGTCTCAGTGGAACTTGTTCGGTATTAAGTGGGAGTCCAAACTCTATCTTCGCGTTCGCCTGACCTTCGGGTGCAGAAGCAGCCCCCTGCATCTTCAATTCCTTCTCGGAAGCGCTCTATTGGATCCTGCTGAACATCGTCAGAATCCCCTCCGTCCTTCACCTACCGGACGACTTCCTCCCCATAAACCCGCACAGGACAGCTCAGGGATCTCACTGGCCAAGCTTAAACACTGCTTCAGGAGTGAGGTGTCCCTCTCTCCAAAGAGAAAACGTTAGGTCCCGTCACACGCTTAGAGTTCTTGGGCATCATCCTCGACTCCATAGACATGAAGGCGTCTCTCCCCTCAGACAAATCGCAGCGCATCCAGGACATCACCAAGTCATACTGCGAGCAACAAGTTATCACAAAACAACTGTCGCTCTCCCTTCTCGTACACCTCAACTTCGCCATGCACATCATCCCCCAGGGGCGCTCGTTCATCTCCCGCCTCCTGGACGCAGCATCAGCGGTCGACAACCTCCATGACTGCGTTTTCTTAGACGAAGGCTGCCGCTCAGACCTTCGGTTCTGGTCCCTCCTGCTCGCCCACTGGAACGGAATTACTTTATTCTACGATGGCCTCGTGCGTTCCTCTGACTCAATGAGGTCTTCACGGATGCCGCCCATCCATGGGTTTTGGGGGGTTTCTTCCAGGGAGAGTGGTTCGCAGGGTCATGGCCCCGTCAATTTCTACCTCAAGACGGTGGTCCTCCTCCGCCTTCACAACCTTCATTCGTCCGGACATCAGCGCCGTACGGGCTTCCCAAAGATCTCTCAGACCCTAACTATGGTAGTTATACATATAACTGGTGGTGGCTCAAACACATTCACAAGTATACATGTCTCACTAAGGTTCCCGATATTCAAAACTGCATTCCTGTCCTAATTCCGCGGGCCCCGCCCACAGGGAATAATGTCTCGTCTCACGCCGCAACTACAGGTAACGGGCTTCATCTCCGGCACACAGGTATTTCATTCCCAGGCCTTGCTCAAACGCATCAGTGTAAAATGTATTTCCTGCAGTCCGCGTGGACTCGGGCCACCGGTGTCAGTTACAAAACAAAGGAAATAAAGAAAGAGTAAAGATATATATATATATATATATATAGCCTGCGAAGTCAGGCGTGGCGGAAGGCCACCGTACACTTCGGTGCCAGTTACAAAACAAAGGAAAAGAAATGAAGAGTAAAGAAAGAAAAATATATATATATATATATATAGCCTGCGAAGTCAGGCGTGGCGGAAGGCCACCGTACACTTCGGTGTCGTAGCGGAAGGCTACCGTACACTTCGGTGTCAGTTACAAAACAAAGAGTAAAGAAAAAAGATACATATATATATATATATATATATATATATATATATATATATATATATATAACCTGCGAAGTCAGGCGTGGCGGAAGGCCACCGTACACTTCGGTGTCAGTTACAAAACAAAGGAAAAAGAAATAAAGAAAAAAAAAATATATATATATATATAGCCTGCGAAGTCAGGCGTGGCGGAAGGCCACCGTACACTTCGGTGTCGTAGCGGAAGGCTACCGTACACTTCGGTGTCAGTTACAAAACAAAGGAAAGAGTAAAGAAAATATATATAACCTGCGAAGTCAGGCGTGGCGGAAGGCCACCGTACACTTCGGTGTCAGTTACAAAACAAAGGAAAAAGAAATAAAGAAAAAAATATCTATATAGCCTGCGAAGTCAGGCGTGGCGGAAGGCCACTGTACACTTCGGTGTCGTAGCGGAAGGCTACCGTACACTTCGGTGTCAGTTACAAAACAAAGGAAAGAGTAAAGAAAAGATATATAACCTGCGAAGTCAGGCGTGGCGGAAGGCCACCGTACACTTCGGTGTCAGTTACAAAACAAAGGAAAAAGAATAAAGAGAAATATATATATATATATATATATAGCCTGCGAAGTCAGGCGTGGCGGAAGGCCACCGTACACTTCGGTGTCGTAGCGGAAGGCTACCGTACACTTCGGTGTCGTGGACGTTGGGCCACCGTTACAAAACGAAACCGCTCGCTCCTCGGCGTAGTCAAGCCCTGCTGGCCAGGCATGCGACCCGCAGGTCGTTTTCAGATAAGACCGGCACTGATTTCGGCAGTCAGAGTCTCAGCATGACCAGTAAGCTCCGGCAGTGATTCCGGCACAGTGTCGCTCATATACGTGTTAATCTATTATCTCTCCTCCCCAGATCACCAGTCACCCCACAAGGTAAGCAACTCAGTTCATCTCAGTATTCATACTTCACTGGTTTTGGGGATTTCATCGGAGCGGTGCTTTCCCTCCTGAATGATTATCCTGCAAACCGGGGGCCTAATCGCCAAACACCATTACATTCTCCTGTTGTACTATCATGGCAATCATTTCATTCATATGACGTGTAAACAATAAATATGTAATTCTTACATCACGTCTCTCCGGGTTGAAATGAAAGCTTTAGCGCAAGTTCAATAAGGAAGACCTAACTCGAGTCACTCACACGTCACTCTATGGCTCCCTTCCCCCCTCATTAAATATGAGGGCGTCATGCCTCAGCAGCCAATCGCTGCACATGCTAAATGCCTTAAATACCTGCTCTTCCTCCCTGTCAGTTGTCATTGCAGATGATCACACGCAACCCGCCTCCACCCCTCTCGCCTCCCGTCTCCTTCAGGACAAAGCTAAACCTTCCTCCTTCAGACTGGTCTCACCTACTCATCACCACCACCAGTGTCTAGACCCCGGGGATTTCATCGGAGCGGTGCTTTCCCTCCTGAATGATTATCCTGCAAACCGGGGGCCTAATCGCCAAACACCATTACATTCTCCTGTTGTACTATCATGGCAATCATTTCATTCATATGACGTGTAAACAATAAATATGTAATTCTTACATCACGTCTCTCCGGGTTGAAATGAAGTCACCAAGCAGCTGGAGTCTTGTGTTGATGTAGATGACAAGCAAGGCGACAGAAACACATACCCAAGCACAGATTTGTACCTGTCCTGTCAGCATTTATTTATTTTGTTATTTTCTTGTAGCGCTGTGAAAAGTGCTATAATGAGTACCTTCATTACGGAGTAAACGGAAAAGTGACTGAAATTCAAATGTTTTGCGTTATGCTTTACTAAATTAAAGTAAAACAATTATAGTTGTGGTGAGGAGTGGAGCAGAACTCTTGGATGTCATTTCAAAATATAAGCCCCCGCTTGGCAACGTTTTTCATAGTGCATTCAAGACAGGCTTTATGTCCTCCCCAGAGCTAATATGTATACGACTATTTTAGAAGAAGAGTTTGAAACCATGCAAGGAGAGAGGGAACAAGGAAATGTGGAGAAATGAGACCCTTCCTTTCCTGCAGCATCACCTGAAGGCAAGGCAAGGCAAGTTTATTTATATAGCACCTTTCAACACAAGGCAATTCAAGGTGCTTTACAAAAATGAAAGACATTCAGACAAAGGCATTTAAAAACAGTAAAAGATAATAAAAGAAACATTAAAAGAAAAAATGCATGAATAAAAAGTACATGAATAAAAAGTTACAGTGCATTAAGATATTAATAGTTCACACAGAAGTTCCACTTTACTGATGAACACAACGGCTCAGTTTCAATTAAAATTAAAAGCAGCGACAAAAAGATAAGTCTTCAGCCTGGATTTGAAAGTAGTAAGAGTTGTAGCGGACCTGCAGGTTTCTGGGAGTTTGTTCCAGATATTTGGAGCATAATAACTGAACGCTGCTTCTCCATGTTTAGTTCTGACTCTGGGGACAGAAAGCTGACCAGTCCCTGAAGACCTGAGAGATCTGGATGGTTCATAATTTAGCAGAAGATCAGAAATGTATTTTGGGCCTAAACCATTCAGTGTTTTATAAACCAGCAGCAGTATTTTGAAATCTATTCTTTGACACACAGGAAGCCAGTGTAAAGACTTCAGAACAGGAGTGATGTGATCCACTTTCTTAGTGTTAGTGAGGACTCGAGCAGCGGCGTTCTGAATCAGCTGCAGCTTTCTAATAGATTTTTTAGTGAGACCTATAAAGACACCATTACAGTAGTCGAATCTACTGAAGATAAAAGCATGGACAAGTTTTTCCAAATCCTGCTGTGACATTAGTCTTTTAATCCTAGATATGTTCTTTAGGTGATAGTAGGCTGATTTAGTAATTGTTTTAATGTGACTGTTGAAACTCAGGTCAGAGTCCATGACTACACCTAGATTTCTGGCTTTATCTGTTGTTTTGAACATTGCAGGCTGAAGCTCAGCGCTAACTTTTATACATTCTGCCTTGGCTTCAAAGACCATTACCTCAGTTTTGTCTTTGTTTAATTGGAGAAAGTTCTGACACATCCAGTCATTGATTTGTTCAATGCACTTACTCAGTGTTTTAACTGGAGAATAGTCTCCTGGTGAAATGGTTATGTAAATTTGTGTGTCATCCGCATAGCTATGGTAACTTATTTTGTTGTTTTTCATTATCCAAGCCAGTGATAGCATGTAGATGTTAAAGAAAAGAGGCCCCAAGATGGAGCCTTGAGGAACCCCACATGTCATATTTGTCAACTCAGATGTGTATTTACCTATAGAAACAACGTTGTTTCTGTCCTTTAAGTAGGATTCAAACCAATTTAGAACTGTTTCCGAAAGTCCCACCCAGTTTTCTAGTCGGTCTAGTAATATGTTGTGGTCAACAGTGTCAAATGCAGCACTGAGATCTAATAATACTAACACTGAAGTTCTGCCACTGTCTGTGTTTAAGTGGATGTCATTGAAGACCTTTACAAGAGCAGTCTCAGTGCTGTGGTTTGGACGAAATCCTGACTGGAACACATCCAAACAGCTATTTAAATGCAAGAAATTACTCAACTGTTGAAAGACTACTTTTTCAATGATTTTACCTAGAAATGGCAGGTTTGATATGGGCCTGTAATTGTTCATTACTGAAGCGTCTAGATTATTCTTTTTTAAGAGCGGTTTAATGACTGCAGTTTTAAGGGCCTGTGGAAAAACACCTGAGTGAAGAGACTTGTTTACTATATGAAGTAGATCTGAGGCCATGCAAGGAAAAACATTTTTGAAAAACCCTATTGGAATAATATCAAGGCAGCAAGAGGAGGATTTCAGAAGTTGTATAATGTCCTCTACTGTAGGTTTTTTATCATTAATCTGATGGAATTGTGTCATGATGTCTGAATTGAAATTAGGTGGACATAGGGACAACACATTTGCTGTTCCTGATCCAGAGGCACTGACTGCTTGTCTGATTTTCTGAATTTTGTCAGTGAAGAAGGAGGCAAATTCATTGCACGCCCTGGTGGATAGAAATTCAGAGGCTACTGACACTGGGGGGTTAGTTAGTCTGTCTGTCAGCGAACAAGGCACGTGCGTTGTTTTTGTTTTTGGCAATGATATCAGAGAAGAAAGACTGTCGGGCAAATTTCAATTCCAAATTATAAAGGCCAAGTCTCTCTTTATAGATTTCAAAGTGAACCTGGAGATTTGTTTTTCGCCACCTGCGTTCAGCTTTTCGACATTCTCTTTTTTCTCTGTTCTCACGGTCATTGCCTTTCTCCATGGAGATATTTTATTCCCAGTCACTTCCTTTACCCTAGTTGGAGCAATGGCATCTATAACATTTTAAATTTTTGAATTAAAATGATCTACTAGCTCATTTACTGAGATGTTGGCAGGGGCAAGTGTGGAAGAAACATTCTGAGTAAACATTTCCCTAGTGTTTTCAGTTAAATATCGCTTTGTGGTTACCTCTTTTTGAACATTTTTGTGAACAGAAATAGAGCTCTCAAAGAAAACACAGGAATGATCAGAGAGTGCAACATCAGTCACCACAACCTTAGAGATATTCAGACCCTTTGAGATAATTAAGTCCAGAGTGTGCCCCTTATTGTGCGTGGGCTCCGTCACATGCTGAGTCAGTCCATAGCTATCAAGAACACAAAACAGTTCTTTAGCCCCTCTGTCCTGGGGGTTGTCAACATGGATGTTAAAATCACCAACAATGACTAGACGGTCAAAGTCAATACACACTATAGACAGCAGTTCAGTAAATTCATCAAAAAAGCTTGCACAGTATTTGGGTGGTCTATAGATATTTAGGAACAGAGCTCGAGAGGAGCATTTCAGCTGAAGGGCCACATATTCAAAAGAAGCAAAGTTCCCATAAGATGTCTTCCTGCATTGAAGGGAATCATTGAACAAAATAGCAACTCCACCTCCTCTCTTATGCATTCTTTCCTGACTCATAAAACTAAAGTTGGGAGGGGTTGATTCGATAAGAACAGCTGCACTGTTATTTTTGTTCAATCCATGTTTCCGTTAAAAACATAAAATCAAGATTGTGCTCAGTGATAAAATCATTGATTAAAAATGTTTTACCTGCCAAAGACCTGACATTTAATAAAGCTAGTTTAAGTTTGTTGAACACACTATCAGTCAGGTTTTTTGTAACAAGCTGTGGCTGACATGGAATCACTTCTAAATTTGATAAACTCACACAAACTTTTGAGCGCTTCCTGTGTCTAAGCTGATTCACCGCTCTTAATCTATTACCTATCAACACAGATATTGGCAAAGCTACAGGCAGGCAGGGCCCTGGCATGTCCTGGAAAGAGTTGAGAGTGCCATACGCCCTTGAGCCTGGACCCAGCATATATCAGTCAGTGTTTGCGTTTTTTACACACACATCCTTATCAGGCTTCGGAGACAGCAGTCTTGAAGGGGGTGGAGGACGTTTTGGTCCGAATGATTGTGGTAGGCATGGTGACGGGGGTGTTGGTGTGCGTCCAGGGGGAGGAGGTGGTTGACGTAGGCACGGTGACGGAGACGGGGGAGGTGGTGCGCGTCTCTGCTTCGGTGATTTTGATGGCCGTCGTTGAGGAGCGGGGGTAAAGGACATGCTGCCAGCCCTGCGTAGCGCCTTAGTTTGGTTATTGAACTCCAGGAAGCAATCGGTGCCAACCCTCTGTATCTCCTTCATGTGTTCAGTGATCTCCAGGAGGGTGGGCGAGGGTGAAAGGGTGAACAAAGAGTAGAGAGAGCTGTGGGGTGAAGGAAGAGTATCCTCAGAGGTGATAGGGGGGGTTAAGGGCGGTGGAGACTCCTCCATTTGTCTCCCATAATCAAGACATTCCTCAGGCGGGTGCAGTGATAGATTTTCAAGGTTTTCTGAGCGATGTGTTGTGTCTTTCTCTTGTTTTGATTCCTCTTGTTGCTTGTCCTTGGCAGAGGGAACAGATTGATGACGCAGGCAGTTGAATATGTTAGAGATAAACAATTTCACTCCTGACTTGTTCAGGCAAACTCCATTTGCCTTAAAAAGATGTCTGCGGTCCCAGAAAAAGTTAAAGTTGTCAATAAAATGGACAGAATGGTCAATACAGACAGTTGAAAGCCACAGTGTTCAGTGCAAACAATCTGCTGAATCTCTCCACTCCTCTTCTGACTGGCGGTAGAGGGTCACTGATGAACAACTTGTGTTTCTGATCAGCTGATCAGCTTTCAGTCGCTTTAACAGCTGACAGAATATTAAAGGAGTAATAGCCCTACTCATAAACTCACACAGTCATCACTGCTAGAGCAGCAGCAGTCTGTAACCTGTAACAAACACGAGTAACATTACAATGTAATGTAATGTAACACCCTGCACCCTGTCATTACCTTACACGGGAAGCATTACTGACAATGCGTTAATATAGCCTCTTAGTCATTATTTGCCTCTGTAAAAACATATAATTAAAGGAACACTCTTTCCTATTCATGAAATTGATTGTAAGTCAGAAAACAACTAAAATACTTCAGAGGGGTGTATTGAGATGAATCTATTATAGTTTTCATTAATTTCATTTCATTCATTCATCACTGCAGCGATCAACAGCTGATATCCACTAAGGGGGCGTGTCGGAGGGTTAATGAATGTCTGAGTGATGAGGCAGAGACTGTTATTAATGTCAACCCACTGTCAACATGACTTTTAACTGGAGTTTAGCTCTGGTGCTGCCACAGCCTACTGCACATCCATTACAGCCACATTCTTTTTAGTTTAGTTTGAGTTTTTAGATGGAGGTTGCAATGGCTTTTGTTTAGAATGAAGCTCAGTGAATCCTGCCCCGCTCCCGACCAAAAAGCAAAACCAGAAAAAGCATTGCAGACGCTTTTCTTTTAACTGCTTTGCTAAAGATAAACGATTCAGTCGCTTTTCCTCCACATCAGATTCCTCTACATCAGATTCCTCCTGGTTCCCGATACCAAATATCTGCCCGAAACTAATTCTTACACAAAGGTAAGAAGCAGCTTGCAATACCTGTGTACTTGTGATTACAGTTAGTGTAGGAAACCCTTTTTAAGAAATAGGTGAAAGTAAAACAAATCCTATTATCATATTTGGCTTTAAAAGCATTTCATTACATTACATGTTACTTGTTAGACGCTTTTATCCAAAGCGACTTACATACTCAATACTGTGGACAATCCCCACAGGAGCAAGTTCAAAGCAGTTCAATTCCAACTCCTATAGCACTATAACTGATGAGTGAAGTGTAACTGACTGAACAAAGAGAGGGAAGGGAGTCACTGCTCCTTAACCTTACCATTTAAGACAACTTTGATGATAAGAATACAAAGTAAAACAAATGAGCCTAAACTTAATGTCAGTTATTCATGTGGTGCTCTCGTTTGCACTGTCTTAAAATGAATGAATATAAATAAATACACCCTTTTTAAGTTTACTTTGGCCTTCATTGGGAGTTTGATTTAGCATGAACAGTGTGTTCTGCAACCTTAAGGCCAGCCTTATAATGAGGGTTTGTGTTTTTTAATACTAAGATTTCTCTAGATTTAGTGTTTGAGTATTCACCATCAGGCTTATTGGAAACACATCCTCCCACCATCTGCCTTCTCCATCTGACACCACAGCCTGCATCTTCCCTTCCCTTTTTATACACTTTATTCCGCTCTTGTGTACTTCCTTCCCCAGCCTCCTACTCTTTGGTCATGACATCTTCTTCCTCTATTTCTCCTGCAGTGTTCTCTATGGGAAGTCTGCCCATTATCGTGTTATTGCAAACACAGTATATTATGATGTTGGGTCATTTTCATTCCATCTGCAATGAACACACGCTCGGTTGCCCACGAAGGAAAAAGAACAACATTTTCTCATTAGAGCTTTTTTCACTATTACTGAGGCAATGGAGAGTGAAGCAGGTCCTTAACCCCGGTGCGTTCCCTTATATGGAATGGTTCAGTAGATAAACTCCATTTACATTACCCTCCATCTAAGTTACTGTTGCTTTAATGTGGCCTTTTTGTCTGGTAATATAGCTGCTTTTGGAGTCCATTAGGACTTTTCATAAACCACTAAATCTGCTGGTAAATTCTAATCTCCATAACATATCAACTTTCTAATCTGTTAGGCTCATTACAGAAATAAAGTCATTATTTTCTACATTAAAGCTGGCTACTAGCTCCAATAATATGCTCCTGTAGTCTGTCGTTCATGCAAAGAAAACAGAAATGCAAACATTTTTTTTGTTTTTGCCATTATTTAAAATATTATTACATATACCAGAAAAGAGTAAAAGTGTTTGATTTGGCATGCAACAGAAAAGCTCAATCTTGTTTATTGTGCTATACATATATGGTGTTTGGGGCAAACATTAACAGTGGGCAGAAATTCGGTAATATTGTACTTACTTCTCTATAATATACATACATTTACAAATAAAAAGCAATATTACATTTCCAGATTCTGGTGTGCCTTGGTGTTCACTCGCATGCTGAACGACAGATCGCCTGTGTAGCGTTCAAATATGTCAGATTAATCTCCCCTCTAATCCTCTTGTTCCTTTTATCATACATGAATGCTTTTTATCTAGTTCCTTTTAAATTGTGACTCATATAAAATTCCTTTCTTCTTTATAACTAATCATGTTCCTTTATTTCCAACTCCTATCAAGTTTTTTTTCATGTTCCGTGACTCTTATCAAGTTTCTAGTGGAATGCTTCCAAGAAAATTGAAGTACATCAGAGATCTGCAGCCTTCAGCCCTCAGAGCTCCAACCCTTTCATATTGTCCCCTCATGTGTGCATCAGTTTGTTCTGTCCTGCATTAAGATCCTCTCTCACCCTGGAAGTCTGACATCCAGGGTGAGAGAGGATCATTAACTTTGTCAAAATTGAAATAGGAAAATCATGGCCTTGCCTGCTGGCTCTAAATATCAATATAAATTCATTTTAATACACTGAACGTCTTAATCGATAATGTGTGTCTCTTCCTATGATTAGAGTCTGGTTCTCCTGCCCAGACTGATCTTAACAACAGTCACATGGCTTGCAGTGAAATGTGCTACACAGATCCATGTTCCCCACCAGATGAAATATAATGACCCTTAACTTTCCATCTCCCGAGAGCACCAGCACCCGGTCACAATTTCAATTTGTCCAGTACTTTAGTTTATGACCACTGCAAAGCTTCTGACCTATCAGAAACACTTCTGCAAGTACATTTCCAGCCGTGCTCATTCAAACTCACCCCTCAGCAATTTCTTTTTTTTATATGGGCCGCTTTTTTTCACAATAGATACCACACTTAAATATCAATTTCACTGTAATACAAATAGCTAAACTATGGGTTATGAAAGCGCCCTAATTATTATTTTTTTGGACCATACAGTCCATATAATCGTTTTGTTTTACGATACAGTCCTAAATATTATTTGTTTTTATTTTGATCATCCAGTCCTAATTCTTTTTTTTATATTTATTTGACCATACAGAATTATTTTTGCAGCAAGAATGATGACTCATTGCATGATATTACCATTTATATTTAAATGAATGAAGGGCATTTTTCTTTGCCAATTCATTTTTCATCCTGCTGCACCCAAGCGTTCCAAGCCAGGAATTATACGTACAGAAACAAAAAATACTTTCCATTAAACTCCTCATACAGTATACGATATGATTTATTGTCGATGGAGGCGTGATGTATTGCTGAACGTCCACAGACAGACGGAGGAGAGCCGCTGACAGCTGCATGCTTCACTGCAAGACTCATTGGCTCCATGAGAGAGAGAGCCTGACCCAGACAGACAAACACAGAGAGAGAGAGAGAGAGAGAGGATCAGATTTCCCTGTGTCTCGCTCTTCATCAGTGAAGCGTTATCTGACCCACTGTGGCCTGCTACATCTGTCCTACTTGCCTCCAATCCATGTTCAACGTCTCCCTTTCTCTCCCTCCGTTTGATTTTCCCTCTCCTCTCCGCAGTAGGCCACTTCCCTCCATCCCTCTCATCTGGCCCACGTCCCAATCCCACCCCTACTGTGTGTGTGTGTGTGTGTGTGTGTGTGTGTGTGTGTGTGTGTGTGTGTGTGTGTGTGTGTGTGTGTGTGTGTGTGTGTGTGTGTGTGTGTGTGTGTGTGTGTGTGTGTGTGTGTGTGTGTGTGTGTGTGTGTGTGTGTGTGTGTGTGTGTGTGTGTGTGTGTGTGTGTGTGTGTGTGTGTGTGTGTGTGTGTGTGTGTGTGTGTGTGTGTGTGTGTGTGTGTGTGTGTGTGTAGGATCATTTTGAGCACCATGTTTGCCAAAATAAAGGTATAATCTTCTTTAAAACAGAATTATAACCTAGGCACACACACAAGCATACGCAGAGTTAATCTGCTTCTTATCTTCACAAAATCCATCTATTTTGGGGGAAGTAAATCCACCCTTCATCGAGGCAATTCCAGAAGGAAAGGACACAAACACAAGAACATCTTATAGAATATTATGATTCTTTCAAAAGGTTGTGTTTTTTCAGATTTGTTGGATTAGATTCAAATATATTCTGGTACTGTAGGCTCCCATTATTTCGCCCACTCGCGTTACTTGGCTGGAAATCCAGAGATCAAGCGGATCTGTTTTTCAGACAAATGTGTGCATATGTGTTGTCAGCGTGTATATAACAGCTTACAATGCATAATCCCTGTCGGAGCCTCCGTCGTCCTCTTTGCTGGATTTTAATTTGCCATCAGTCTGCACAGTAGTGTAAAGCTGTAAATATATAACGTTTAATATCTTAGACAATAAAGTCAATTGTTTTGCTTGCTTTATAAACACGCAACCAAACAAACCTAATCATCTCTACAAAAAGTCCAATTAACCTGTTAAACCCCATGCCCCCTTCCCACGGGGGCAAAAAACAACAATATTCACGAAACTGTGTCTCAGGGCTTCTTAACATTTAACAACCTATTAATGTGTCATACCCACTTAACGGGAAGAGACTCAGCTAACTGACGATATGAACAATTTTGACCAAAACAAAACAGAACTCTAACGCTGAGCGTCTGAATTAGCACTAAGCGAAAGAGTGCTAACGCACTTAGCACATAACTTACGGTAGAAATATTTTATACTTCATCGGACCTTCACCAACTAGATATCATATGAAAGCTGAGATTCCACAGATTCCAATGGTATAAGTATCATCACTGAGCGACCAAAACTCAGGGCAACGAAGGCCAGCAAAGACAACACACAACTTCACTTTACGTAGCCAAAACTATAGGTTACTTACGTAACCCCAGTTCTCAGAGTAACATGGCGTGAGATGTCTCACTATGGGATGCGCCTCAACGCGTATGCAAACAGAAGCATCAATCTCATTACGCCAATCCTGATTGGCTGGTGATCTTGACGTCTACGTCAGGGAATCCACCCACCCTTTAAGTAGCTTGCGCTACGTCGCAGCGTCATTCAAAATAAGCACCTCTTCTCGCTTCGCCTTAGCAAGAAGGGCCGTCTGGTGAGACATCTCACTTCATGTTACTCTGAGAACTGGGGTTACGTAAGTAACCTATAGTTCTCATTCATAACACTCCGTTCGATGTCTCACTATGGGATATTGAAACTCCTGTATTGCTAGACACGCTTATCTCGAAAATCACCAAAACAACCAGAACTTAACAGGTAGAAGCCTGTCTCAACATGGGACCCAGCACTGGCCACACTTGGAGCAGAGACATCTAGCCTGTAAAAGCGGACAAAAGTGAGCGGCGAGGACCAGCTCGCTGCTGCACAAATGTCTTGGATGGAAACACCCTTGAACAAAGCCCAGGATGTAGCCAGTCCACGAGTAGAATGAGCATGCAGGCCCATTGGTGCTTGCAAACCCTGACTCGTATAAGCCAGAGCAATCGCTTCCACAATCCAGTGGGAGAGCTGTTGCCTGGTAACGGGCTTGCCCTTCTGAGGGTTAGCCCAGGATACAAAGAGTTGGTCATTGCATCGAAACTCTTTTGACCTGTCCATATAGGTGCGTAAAGCACGGACTGGGCACAGTAAATTCGGCCGCTGTTCCTCAGAGGAACACAGTGGCGGAGGAAATGCCTCAATGTCAATGGGGGTACATGAGCCAACCACCTTAGGTACAAAGGCAGGGTTGGGCGTCAGCAACACTCTTGTTTGCCCCAAACTGAGTGCATGAAGGATGTACAGAGAGCGCATGAATGTCACTGACTCACTTGGCAGATGCCAGAGCCAGTAACAACACTGTCTTCAGTGACAGGTGTTTCATGTCAGCTTCTTCCAGGGGTTCAAATGGAGGTCGAGTGAGCCCATCTAAAACCACTGCCAAGTCCCATCAGGGCACCAGTGACCTGGAAACAGAGAGGAGCCTGCGAGCCCCTTTCATAAAACGGCAGACCAAAGGATGTTGGCTAGCCGTCTTTCCCTCATGGCATGCAGCAATAGCAGCCAGGTACACTTTGATCGTAGAGAAAGCTCTGTGTTTATCAATCAGGTCCTGTAGAAATGATAGAATCACCCCGACAGGACATTGAAAAGAGATGTGTCCTTTTTGAAGGCACCACTCCTCAAACACCCTCCACTTACAGTCATAGAGGGACGTGGTGGAGGAAGCTCTTGCACTCTGAATAGTGTTTATCACCTTCTGAGGGAGCCCCACTGTATTCAGATTGTACCACTCACGGGCCAGGCCCATAGTGCCAAGCGCTCTGGGTGTGGGTGAAAAATCGTCCCCCCCGCCTGAGACAGTATGTCCCTGCGTAGCGGGAGCTGCCAAGGCTGCCCGCACAGCAGCTGATATATCTCCTCCAGCCAGTACATTGCAGGCCAGTGCGGAGCTATCAGGATAAGTGTGTGGCGTTGTTCTCTCACTCTGGCCAGAGTTGGGGGTATCAGAGCCAGGGGTGGGAACGCGTACAGAAGGACCGGAGGCCAAACGTGCGCGAGCGCGTCCACGCCTAACGGTGCGTTTTAAATCGCGCATTGAAAAGAACAGCTGACATTGAGCGTTTTCTTTTGATGCGAACAGATCCACCGCGGCCCGGCCGTAACGCACCCACAGCTGACTCACAATTATTGGATGTAGAGTCCAATGTGCATATAGTGGTGCACCTCTGGACAGCAGATCTGCCCCGAAGTTCATCACTCCTGGTACGTGCGTCGCTCTCAGAGAGAGGAGACGTCCGCAGCTCCATAAGATCAGTTTGCGTGCCAGCATGTGTAACTGGAGAGAACGCAAACCCCCTTGGCGGTTATACGATATTGTGGTCGTGTTGTCTGTCCTCACAAGGACATGATGTCCTCTGAGAAAAGGCAGAAAGCGTTTCAGGGTGAGGAACACCGCTAAAAGCTCCAGATAATTTATGTGTGACCGTTGGAGGTCTCTGCTCCAGAGACCCCTCACAGGTCGACCTTCGTATATACCCCCCCAGCCCGTCAGACATGCGTCTGTGGTGACCACCTTCCGCGATAGGACAGCACCCATAGGCACGTCCCGTACTAGAAAAGTCGGGTGCAGCCAGTGGCGCAGTGCCATTATGCATTTCATAGTGACCATCACTCTCCGCGCGCCATGACGCACGGGGTCCAGTCTGAGGGCAGCTACCCAGCGCTGAAACTCCCTCATGTGTAAGCGTCCCAGTCGTACCACCAGGATGGCTGACGCCATGAGCCCCAGTAACCGCAGACATGATCTGAAGAGAACATATTTGCGTGGCTGGAAATGAGCGAGGCAAGCCCTGAAGGCTTTCACTCTCTCTGCTGACAGGCGGGCTGTAAAGGGCACCGAATTCAGGCGTAGGCTTAGGAAGAGTACAGTCTGGGCTGGGGACAACATGCTCTTTTCTGTGTTTATTACGAAACCCAGGTCGAGCAGGTGTTTTACGAGGACATTCGCCTGCGTAATAGCCTCTTGCTCCGACTGTGCGAGAAGGAGCCAATCGTCCAGATAAGTTGCCAGGCGAATACCCTGTTGTCTTAACGGGGCTATCGCGGCTTCCGTACAAACACTCGTGGGCTGAGAGACAGACCGAAGGGAAGTACTCTGTACTCGTAACAGACACCCTGAAAGGCGAACCTCAGATATTTCCTGTGTGGATAATATACTGGGATGTGGAAATACGCGTCTTTCGACTGATGTGAACCAATTGTTTTGGCGCACGAGACGCAACAGAGATGTGTGAATGAGCATTCTGAATTTGTATATTTTGAGATATTTGTTCAGAGCCCTCAAATCTAGTATAGGCCGAATCCCGTTCCCTCCCCGTTTGGGAACGAGGAAATACTTGGAATAAAAGCCACTCTGACTCTGTTCGGAGCGTATTATAGATATAGCCTTCTTGTCTAGTAGCTAGAGAATCTCTTGCTCCAGAATATGGGCCGACTCTCCCCGGGCTTGCGAATGTAGAATGCCCGAAAAGTGAGGGGGGGTGACAGCAAATTGGAGTCTGTAACCCAGTGCTATTGTCTTGAAAACCCAAGCAGAATCTGTGAGCATCCTCCACTTTTCACTTCTCAAAGCGAGTGGAGATGTCACATCCCTGTCGTCTGCCCTCTGTGTCTTTATTTGTTGTGTTATGGGGCCCTCTAGTGTCTGAACACGGTAGTACCTCAGGTTGACAACCCCGGTCGACACTGCGCATGCGCGTGGCGGTGATGCCTTCACAGCCCCGTCCATCGTCCGCCTTCTGAGAGAGATATCAGCCACTCTTAGAAGGGGGCTAGACGACAGACTGTTTATTGTTTTTATTGTTTTTCTTTCCATTTTTATTGACTGCGCCCTTGGCTTTTAAGCCTGGAAACGACAGTGGAAAATGATTTATTAAGAAACAATAGTGATGACATGTGTTTGTGTGACTTAAACAAGCAGCGGAGCTTGCTGTCTTTGATGTTAAGTCCATTTCCCTCATGGCGCGAACTTGAGGATGACGTTCTGACATCACTCGAGGCGGCGGGAAGATGGGGGCATGGTTGCACCCCGGAAACACATGAGCATCTAACACTGGAACGTGTTCTGGAGCTGGAGAACAGGGAACTTCCAGCTCTTTTATCGAGGAGAGGAGAGGAGGCTATCAGGCCGCCCTTTTCTTCTGGCTGAAAGTCTGGACCGGCTGTGCCTGAGCGGCTGCTGCCGGAACCGGAGACTTTCTTGGCCAGCTCGTCTTCGCCTCGTGTCTGGGCTGGAGACCCGGGGCGGGCTGTGGCCCCTGCTGTTTCGGGATCTTGAAACGGGCAGGACGTGAGGCAGCCTGAGCGAAGAACTGCCGCGGGGCCGTTGAAGGCGGCGGCTGGACCCTTCGGGGAAGACAAAGCTGGAGAGCCTCACCCCCTAATCGCACCAGGAGCGTCTGCGCTGCGGCTGCGCCGCGCTGCGACCTCCTCCTGCGTCATAACCCACCAGGCTCGTTTCAAAACGTTGCGGAAGCGGAGCGTCGTGTGTGCAGCCTCGCAGTTGTTGGATGAACATTCCACTTCCTGCCTGCGCCGCGCTGCGCCGCGTCAAAAATAGGATTCATCCTATATTTTAGAAATTCCTTGCGGCGAGGAGCTTCTGGGACGCTTCGAGCCGCGGCGCGGCGCAGCGTGTCTGGTGGAATAGCACCCATTGACTAGAGTGGCCGCGATCGCTAAAAACGCCGCAGCCGCAGCGCAACGCAGCGCAGACGCTCCTGGTGGGATTAGGGGGTCATCCTCCTTCTTTTTGGATTCACACCGCTGCTGCATCGAAGCTAGAGCGGAGCCAAATATGCCCACGGGAACAATAGGCATGTCCAAGACGTCCTCTTTTTCCCGGTCTGGAAGGTTCGTCAGGGTAAGCCACCTGGCTCTCTCCTGTACCACCATTATCCCCAGTACTTTGCCCGTGGCTTGGACTGCACAGCGCTGCACACGGAGGCAAATGTCCGTGATCGCTGCGATTTGGTCCCACACGGCAGGCTCAGGTTTGATCGTCATGTCCTCGCAGAGCTCCGTCTGGTAGGCGGTCAGCAGCGAGGAGACGTTGAGCGCCCTGGCGGACAAAGCTGCGGCTTTATAGGCTCGTTCGGTCATTGCTGACTGGAAGCGGTCTGCCTTTGCCGGTAGCGCGGGGTTCCTGCTCGGTGCCGAAGCCAGCCGCGGTTGGAGGTGGGCTGCCACCAGCGGCTCCATGGGCGGCATGCGGAGCAGGTCGAGCTTCTCCATGCCGTCACAGTCCAAAGAGGAGGCACCCTGGATTGGGGCCTTGTTGCTGAAAGGGCGGTCTCTCCACGAGACCGACACCTCGTCCAGCATCTCTGGAAAGACTGGGAGAAGCTGCTTCTTCATCCTCGCTGCTTGGGGCAAGTTCTTCCCCTCATAGCGAGATCTGGAGGTCTCCTTGGCCACTTCAGGCCAGGGGATGTCCAGCCTGGACGCAGCGTGTTGGCACACGGCCTGCAAGTCCATACTGAGGCAGGGCGAAGCTGGTGTGCTTTCGCCCGGGGGAGCAGGGGAGACATCGAACGGAGTGTTATGAATGAGAACGGCAAATACATCTTACCGTTGCTTTTTTCTGATCAAAAGTTGTGTTTTCATAGACCGAGACCGACACCTCGTCCAGCATCTCTGGAAAGACTGGGAGAAGCTGCTTCTTCATCCTCGCTGCTTGGGGCAAGTTCTTCCCCTCATAGCGAGATCTGGAGGTCTCCTTGGCCACTTCAGGCCAGGGGATGTCCAGCCTGGACGCAGCGTGTTGGCACACGGCCTGCAAGTCCATACTGAGGCAAGGCGAAGCTGGTGTGCTTTCGCCCGGGGGAGCAGGGGAGACATCGAACGGAGTGTTATGAATGAGAACGGCAAATACATCTTACCGTTGCTTTTTTCTGATCAAAAGTTGTGTTTTCATAGAATGCATGAGAGCTGTAACCCAACTTCCAGTTTTGGGCATGCTGGCTGTGCATCCTCTCATTCACCAATGGGTAATGTTTAGATGGATTTAGGAATTTTCCCTCCATTCTATTGGCTCTAACAGTTCAAAAGAGATGTCAATTATCAAAATCGACCGATGTGTTCCAGAGCTATGGCAAATCCACCCAAATGACCCCAGAAGTGGTTTTATTTTTCTAAATCTCTCTAAAAAAAGGTCAAATTTCACTTGTTTTGCATTCATCTTGATACAGGGTACTTATTATATGTAGCTTTTAGTCTACCATCCCATCATTCAAGGGTGGTTTTCACTATAAGTAATGTTTGTTTTGGACGGACACTATAATTTACATTTTATTAAATCATGTAAACTTGTCACAATATAGAGGCAACAAATACAAATATTAACCTGAAAATTAACATAATAGCGCCGCTTTAAGACATAGTGCCATAGAAACACATCACAAAATACATTTAAATACATTGAAAAAAACTAAATCAAATTAAAGGTGGGGTAGGTAAGTTTCAGAAACCGGCTCTAGTGCACTAAAATTTGAAAGTACACAGCCGAAAAGAATCCGCCCCTTCCTTCAGACTTCCTTACAGAGCACCTCCTCCAACACACATGAACGCGCACATGACGTCAGCAGACTGGTGAAAGTGGCCGCCTGTTGCTGGCGAGTCATTGAAGTACTGCTGCAATGCACGCCCAATGAGGGCACGAGATACATTTGTGCGTGCACGAGATGGAAGGCTGACAGACAGGGCGGCAATCCAATCGGTTTAGCCGGGCCGGCTAAACGGATTGGCTGTACTTTTTACAGTATTACGGCTTCCACAGATGACATTTTTTTATGGATTTTTTGTCAAAGCACTTAAGATATTCATTGCTATCGGGATGTTAAGAGCATTCTATGGAATATAACAAAAAGTGTATCTCGAGCCGGTTTCTGAAACTTACCTACCCCACCTTTAACAAGCTCAAATAGAATAAGACGGGTATAAAATACAAGAATACAAGTTACAGTGCAGTGGAAGATATGAATATATATTTGATTTAATAAAAGGCAGCAGAAAACTAAAAGTCCCATGAATTTATGTGAAGAAAAAGAACTAGATTTTCCCATCATGTTCTGTGAAACCAGCGTGTTATTTCTTGTCTTTTCCCCTCTCTGTCACTTTGAGCCGATCCATAGAAAGATACATCCAGAGCCTGTTCTTGAAGAACGCAAATACTGTAAATATTTAATGATCGATATATATAATTCAAATCCCTGTGTGATGAATTATGCATCGTCTTGTGGGATTTGATGAATATTTGTCTTTGTTACTGATAGCTCTGCCTGCTATCTGCAGCCACTGAGCAGCGTCCTGTGAGTGTGTATGTACTGTAGAGGGGAATGATACCAAAGAAAACATCAGATAGACAGAATATCTGAGCGTGTGATCTCAGTATTCATTTCAAAAGTTGTAGGATTACTTACTAACCCCTGGGGCTGCAATTTGTACACTACATAATTACTAAGTATCTGTTTATCAACCAGCTATGTAATGTTATCTCCTTAAATCAGCATGTCTGTTTGCTCTGTAGTCTAATGAAACATGTCGAACGTTATGATTCTACAACTTGAATATAGATCTTTGCCTTTTCAAATCTGTTGAGTAAGGGACATTAGTTTTCCCCTGTTCATTACTGTAGGTGATGTCATGGCTTCAACAGCTTTTACATTATGATTATTTTTGCATTTCTCCCAGAAAGGTGGCGATGGCACTTGTTAATTAACAGTTGAATAAAATGTAAAGGCAGCGAGTGAGATAATGCTGTGTAGAGATGAAGTGACAGAGGCTCAGATAGAGCTGTGAAGACTGCAGAGAAAGAAGCTCAGTGAAGCAGCTGAGCACTGGGGAGGGCTGAATGAGCCCAACAGCTGAGGATAACACACACACGCACGTACAGTCTGCTAATGGGCAGGGGGGTTATTGCCAGGTCAAGATGAGTCAGGAGAAGGTCAGGGAAGAAACCAAATTGTTGCTATGCAAGATTATCCCAGGCAGTTTGTCTGCGCTACAATGACTTGCATATGTGTCTCTGTTAGATGGTGTACATTACAGTATATTGTATATCTATGAATATTACCTGTGTGTGTGTGTGTGTGTGTGTGTGTGTGTGTGTGTGTGTGTTGTGTGTGTGTGTGTGTGTGTGTGTGTGTGTGTGTGTGTGTGTGTGTGTGTGTGTGTGTGTGTGTGTGTGTGTGTGTGTGTGTGTGTGTGTGTGTGTGTGTGTGTGTGTGTGTGTGTGTGTGTGTGTGTGTGTGTGTGTGTGTGTGTGTGAGAGAGAGCGAGCACCCACCCAATGTGCCACCTGATCCAGCCCATCCTCCCTGAGCCATTACACTCTGCTACTCAATCCCCCCTCGTCTCCCAGGCTGCTCCCTGGGGTCTCAGACACATGCGAGACACCCGTACTTATTATTGTAAGAATCTCAGTGTGTGGTGCGAGGCAGGTTGTTATCTTTCCAAGAATAACATGATTTATTGTTTCTCTAAATATTTGTGGCTTTTAGCTAAATGGGCTCTTTTGAACAAAAAAGGTACCCCGAAGGAAACTGACATCTCGAAACGTTTGCACATTTTACAATATTTTCTTGTGTTTAAATATTTTACTTAACACTTGAATGAAAAGTATAACTCCTTCCTGATGAGGGTTGGCAATATAGGAATTAATATCTGATCTTAGTTTGTTTTATTCCTTTAGTGACATTACATCTTTTACCATATTTAAGTGCACTACAAGGGCATTGTAACGTCAATCGTTATTATTTAGGCATGGATCATCTGATCAGATCTCTGATGAATTGTCCCATTACTCATGATTCATTTTGTCTTTTGACTAGTCTGAGTTCATGGACAAACAATGCACTTAAAGCAGCTCCCTTCTTGATCTGATGTTTGTAAAGATGTTTTTGTTTTTTAGCTCAGCTTCAGTAGCATAACCTTGTCTGATCATAATTACTTTAGCTTAGTTTGACCCAGCAGCAGTGTGTTCCAGGGTCAATCCTTTGATTTGTGGGTCTTTGATGTTATAACTATTAAGTGCTTGTATGAGGATCAGTGCGTCCCAGTCTGGGTACATTGTTGCTGACAGTCTGCAGGATATAAAACCATTACAGTTTATTCCCATGAAGATACTGATTGATACTGGGCAAGAGTAAAACATCAGTGTATGTTTTGTACATTTAGTTTTAGTTTTGGTCAGGTTTTGTAGTCTTGTTAGTTTTAGTAATGTCAGGGTTTGATCTGAATTGTACACAGAGAGAAAAAGTATCAAATTGAACAGAGCATTCCTTGCTAGTTAATAAGAGTCACACTTCATTAGCTGCCCGACATTTCATATCCAGTTTCTGAAACAAAAACAAACACTGATTAGCTTTAGATGTCCCCTGTGACAGGGTATAATTATAAGAGTAATTATATTTGGTTTGGACAGAACTATTTCAGAAAGCTCATTAAAACATCCAGTTTAATTTGACTTCTTCCACCCATTGTAACCCATTGTTCATAGCTCCTGTCAAATCTGTTTAAATCAAGATTGCTGCAGAGGAAGTGCAGTATTCATCTTCAAACTTCTTCATGCAGTGTTTATAAATCAGCTCCCAGATGTATAATGTGGCAGTTCTCATTGTTTCGAGCCTACATTTAGAATGATTAGTGTAGATGCATTGCATCTCCCTGAGATCACTTGGCAATCAAATTTCGGGTTTTGCATACTTACTATTTTTTCCCCCCAAGGGCACACATTCTGTAGATAAACCCTCATGTTTTTCCCCACTGCTACATCTATCCTTCTTACCTTCTTTTACAATTCACTGTCATCTCCTTTAGTGCTCTCCTTTATCCGGCTGCCAAGAGACATCCCTACACACACACACCCACGCTGAGTAGACTTGAAAACCCTAAAAGTACCAATGTTTATATAAAGAAGTCATTCATTACACAACGAGGGAAGAACAAAAGTCACAGTGAAGGACAAAAAACCTTAGATCTACTTTGGGACTAATGTGAACCATCTTTCCTTCCCTCTAACCCCTCTTTTATTCATCCTTTCTTATGCCGTTTTTTACGCTTATCACTACATCATATTGCAACAACTATTCCCTCATCGCTTTCTCAAAGGTCAAACCCCACCCCTGGTCAAAGTGAAAGCACCAATCAGAGCAGTTTGTGCTGCATGACTAATGAACCCTACATAGGTCATGACCTTTTCCTAAGTAACTGCGGGTATAAAAAGCAGTGTGGGAATGTGCGTGACAGATATATAGGTGTAATAGCCAGGGAGGCGGCAGAGTGCATGACTTGATAAATGAAGAGTAATGGCTGGCAGCGCGTGCTCCTACCTAGAACATCAAGATAGATATTGAGGCCTGCATGTGAGAGAGAGAGAGATAGGGGCGTTTCTCAAGGATATGGGATTCTGTTGTTGTGTTTTAATTCAATTGTCAAGCTAGTTCTAAGCAAAAGATAAATGGAGATAAGCTGTGTTTTCCAACTGGTTTAAGTCTATGTATAGTGTAGTTTTGTCAGGAGTTGGATGTGTAAGCTATGAATCATGCATAACTGTTTTCCGCCTGTAAAAGAGTAAAATAAGTATAGTTCAGAAAATGTCGGCCTTCTTACCCATTGAAAGGAGACGAATGGGCAGTTAGATTGGGCAAGTTTGAATTGTGTTGTTGGCTGAATTTGCCACGTTTTATTCTGTTCAGGCACAAAGACATTATAAATATATATCTGGTGAAACAAGTCGGTCATGTGAGTTAAATGTCTGCTACTTCCCTACTTCTTCGCAAAAGTTATTTTCATATCCCATTCAGTGCAATGGCTAATAACCACAAAGGCAAAAACCTTTTCAAGCTAATGCAAATACTTTGTGTTAACCAATTGACGAAGGTTAATGGTATTATTCCCTCTCCCAAACAGCTTGTGTGTGTGTGTGTGTGTGTGTGTGTGTGTGTGTGTGTGTGTGTGTGTGTGTGTGTGTGTGTGTGTGTGTGTGTGTGTGTGTGTGTGTGTGTGTGTGTGTGTGTGTGTGTGTGTGTGTGTGTGTGTGTGTGAGTGATGAGATGGGAAGATGACATTCAGTCAACAGCATAGATGCAAACTAGTCTCTACCGACCAAGCTCTCTCACACACACACGCACACACACGCACACGCACACGTACACACACCAGGCAAGCATGAACCACAGCCATCATTAGCATTTCAAAGTAACAAGGTGCAAGGAGGCACCAAATTATGCATTTTGGGCACTTTGAAATGGAGATTTGCTTAAAGAATGGAAAATACTGTTTACTTTTCCACAAGAGGGAGGATTTGAAATGGTCCCGATCATTTCCACTCTATCATCAATGCCGACACATTCACTCACTCACTGACAACGTCACAGGAGGGTGCTTTGCTCACATCAGTCTTGCACGTAGATATCACTCACACATGCTAGCTGCTTCTTTTCTACAGCTAAATTAGAAAGAGGCTTTTCCATTTGTTATTTGTGACTTTCATACCAGAGCAGAGCAGTAAGGTGTTAACCATGTAGCTGCTTTCGTCCAGTGCAATTATCATCTCTCTCTCAACTGTCTAAAAGTCAACATTTTGTGAAAGAACCAGAAAGGATAAGTCTTGGCTGTAATACGAGGACAGATTCAGTGTTTGATGGGGATCCAAGTTTGCTGTTTGATCATTATTTGTAGCTGTAACTCATGCTGCTTACATTAATGTTGGAAGGGCCTAACACCCAGGACTTCCAAGACAGATGCTAAACAGTGTGACACAAATATGCTACTTTGACAGAAATCAAGCCAGGAAAACAAAGAATACATAAACATAAATCCTCACTGAGGTTCCAGCTGTGAAATCTGGAGGATTGCAGCATTGGTGGAAGTTTTCCTGAGTGCTCTGCAGTTGTTTTTATATGTGTCTTCAGTAAGATACATGAGTGGATTTCTAAGACAGACAAAACTGAGACAACTGCTCACATTGAGGCGTAATGGCGCCGTTTAAAGTACGCCAAATTAGCTTTCAGCTGTTACCGTTTGAAGTGTGAAGATGGATGTACAGACAACTGTCACTGGATTACTTTGATATGAAAGACGGGTCAGGGAACTTTCTTTCTTGTCTTTCACACTCTTGCTTTTAAGGGACGGTGGGAACATTATGAAACCACTGAAAAAGAGACTCAAGGTATCATAATCACCTCGTGAAATGAAATTATTACAATTGTATCTCCAGTAGGAGTAAGCCTTTAGAAGTGTATTATATTATCTATGACAGTATATTTTTTAGTAAAAAATATAAAGTTGTGTAAAGCTGACCTTTAATGCTGCTCAGTTTAGAATTCATGCAGAATCTCTTTTGTTTTTAGTGTCTGGTTTGTTGAAATAAATCATTTGAAAATAATGTAGAGAAATATAATAAAATAGGCTCACTTATGTATTGCATTACTCAGGATCTAATGTAATCCAAGCCAAAAATGAAATATTTCCTGCAACACGTTTCCACAGGTACAACTGATCCATGTTATTTAATCTCTTTAGTCTTACAATAATGGGAGTTCTGCTTTTTCCACATCATTGTTTTTTTTCATGTCATCTTTAATGGCAAGCCTTTGATTTGCATATTATTGTGGTATTATTATCCTTATATCTGTCTTCCTATAAATGCAGATCAATGCTTCTGTATAGTACATCTAAAACACTTTTAGCAACCAATGATCTGATTACATGAAGCTCCCTTTACAATAATGTGTTATGTTATTGAACTGAACAGACCCCCATCTGTCTACCCCCTTCAACACTGCAGCTAAATAAAGACACACAAAAATATCTAAAAATGAGAGAAGACATTTCTTGCATACATGACTCAACTTATTGTAATTCGAGAAAAATAAGGTGAGGCAATCTTTCAGAGACTTCATTAAAATCTACAAGATGTTCACAAGAGATTAGGTATAATGACGGCACATCGGCAGGCCATTGAGTGTGAGTGGCAGCGGCGTGGCCAAGTACCTCAGCCAGTCTCTCCGCTCTATAAATATGCATATCTCCTAATATGAAGCTGTACTTGTGCAATTAGAATGTAAAACTCTTGATATCTATATCGCTATAAAAGAAATATGGAGATAAAGCACTCCCATTGGCTGCATTCATTATCAGCTGAGAGTTTTCCCCTGTTGTTTTAACAAGCCGTAAGGCAGCGTTAAATTAAAACTGCAGGCAACCTGTACAGTGCAGGCTACCCATTAATCATTCAACAGTACACCTGTCGTGAGATGGAGAGAATTATAAATATTCTTACAGCAAATCACCAAATAAAATGATATTTAAAGTGGATTTGTCCATGTATGTGTCCCATATATCAGCACAATAACCCTGCAGCAGCTCTACAACTAATAACATTAAAGGTGTTCTTCTTCTGTGGTAAACGCCTGTTGGCACACAAAGATCAAAATCTGCCATTATTAAATTAACCTGTTTGACAGAACTAAACAGTCTATAGTTTTTATTCATATACCTTTTTCTGTAATAAAGTGAATAGCAGGAAATAACGAGCGTGAATATTGCATTTGTATGTTGGGGGGGGGGACGTCTGTTTGAGCACTACGCTACACAGAATCAGTCGTGGCTCATTTACTCACCACCAAACCGCTCTATCCGAGAATATTTTATTTTCATGTAGCCTACTGGATAAATCTGTAGAGGCAGCTTGTGGTCACGGAGATCTATCAACAATAAAATATGTAGTATTAACTTGAGAAGCACGCAGCAATGTATCTTCTTACAGCATCTACAGTAGTCTACTGAAAATGTCATTTATCGGATTAGCATGGAGCAAATCTACTAAAAAGATAAACACAGCTCTGGTGGTAGAACGTAAACGAATGAGTTGGGGTCTTTATTTAATGAAGATGTCATCTTGCTTAAAAATACTGAATAATTCGGACTACTTTAGTTTATGGTTGATCAATTTCCATCTGGACTGTATTTATAATAGACTGAATACGTTATGTTACGACCCCTCAAAGCGCTTTACATTCTACGAGTCATCCTTCACCCATTCACACCTCATTCTACAGAGCAGTGACATTTGCTCAAGTAAGCTTACATTCACACACATTCACACACCGTAGGCCGTGCCATCGGGAGCAACTCGGGGTTAAGTATCTTGCCCAAGGATACATCGACATGTAGACTGCAACGGCTGGGATCAAACCCACATTCCAATTGAAATACGACCGCACTACCTCGCAGCCAGCGTAGCCCCAATCTGCTGTTGTCTAAATTAAACAGCTGATATGCTAACTGCATATTTCCTCACAACTTTAGTATAAGGACTTTTATGGTAGTGCAAAATGTGTCATACAACCTGTGCTACAGAGCATCCTGCAGATGAAAATAGTATGTTTGGGGTGTTGCTGTCATTCGAGTATTAAAGTAGAATCCTTCACATTTCAGTCCTGTTTAATTAGACAACAACATAGTAACTTGTGGTTACAACCAATGTGGTTTAATACTACAGATACAACGTAGTGCATTATTCTATGTTTTGGTTCATATTTGTTTCTAAGGCAGCAAGACAAACTATTGTTGTTTGAAAAAAAAAAAAAAAAAGTCAGGCAATGATTGGCTTTTTTTTATCATTCTTTGAGCAATTGTAACCTGATAGTATGCGGCACACGGCATTAACCTGCAAAGAGCAGAAGTGAAGTCAGCAGGTTACCTTGCTTAGAATTGGAGTTGTCCATTACTCCATTTTTATAACTGATCCTTTCTGAAGAAAAAGACAGTTTTATTGTTTTGTAGACACATTTTGGTGGTAAATAGCGATTAGTTTCAAGCTGTTTTGCATCATTGCATTTCCTTTGACTACTTCATAATAAAAGTAAACAGATTTTTGTCAGTCAAACTCTAAGAATGTGAGGCTGCAGTCGTAGGAAATGTTTTCATTAGCAGTAATAGAGCATTTTGACACTGCTAATACTGAAAATATATAAATATTGCACTCCTGCCATCAATGGCTGTCAACTCAAAGAAAAAGTGGGATTTTGATTGTCACCCCCTTTTACCTGTTTAAACTCTTGTTGTTACTTTAGGAATATCTTATTTTGCTCATACCTTTTGGCTGTCAATGTGCTTGTCAATCAAGACTGTTTTATCAGAGAAGTGTGATTGGGCTGTTGCATACAAACATTAACATAAACTAACATTCTACCTGAGTGGATATGACTAATTATGGTTTTCCACAGTTTATTTAGTTTCCAAAGTAAACAAATTAAAGGTTTAGGGTTTGAATAGGCCTCAAAAACATATGTGATGAAACCATGGTGATAGTACTGTGGAGGAAGAGTGTGTGCACAGTACACCGGGGGACAAATAAAACTAATTGTTACTCAGCAGCATCAAGAGGAAGAGTATGAGTGGTAGTCTCTCTCACTCCCTCTCTCTGTGCCGTGTTTCAGGTGATGTAAGACTCCCAAGTCTGCAGTTAAATCTCAGTAAATGTCTTCCTCTGTGCTGCTGGGGTAATTTACACCCCCTGCATGGCCTTTCAGTCCATATAGTGCCTAAGCACTCCTTAAGCACTTCACTACACCTAATCAGATACAGGGAGGGCACAAATAGAGAAAGAAACTTAAGTTTAGATTCAATTTGAGTTATTTTATATTTGATCTGTCAATAAGAGGAATCAGAGAGCACTTCTGAAGTTGTCCTTTTTGTTTGAAAAAGGAACGATAATCATATGTACTTGTTTGCACTTTGATCAAAAAGCGCAGCCTGAGGGCTTCACTGTTGCCTGCCAGTGTAGCAGTGATTTGTAGGGTAACATAAAATGCATCGTAATCATCCTATTATTATGTGAAAAGCACTAACATGACCAGATCTTAAAGCTGTATACTATATCAGTTACTATACTGTGTGACTAGGATTATTATTTGACAAAGTCTTACTGTCTTCTTCCTATATTTGTTGCACTCACTTTCTTATTAAATGCCTTTGTTTGAGTTGTCAATAAAACAGATATAAAGTGAAACTGAAAATTGAAAAACAACTGGAGACAAATCAGAAAAAAAAACAGCCCGGAGCAACAGGATGAGACAGAGTAGAGAGGAAGGAATAGATGCAGAGAGACAGGAAGAGGGAGAGATGTGCCATGAGAGGCAAACATGCCAGTTGGAGTTTGAGAGGGTGGGGGATTTATTGATGGAGACATGCAGAGAGAAGGTGGTAGAAAGATGAAGGAAGATAAAAGAAATAGACAGCACTGTCATCGCAGGAAACTGCAAGATTTAATTTTCTAAACTTTGATTGTAGGGCTTAACAGAAACGTTTTTTGTTGTCATCAGAGTGTTGCCATTGTACAAAGACTACAACAAGTGGCACTCCAAAAAAGATGAACAAACCGTAAAAAACAACAACAATTCAAACCACAACAGTTGCTTCAATCGGGAATGAGTTGTAAATGTATTCTCTTAATGAATTGGAAGAATGGACCCCACATTTATTGGAGGTGTCATTTACTAAAAGTATTTTAAGGGGTCCAAGTAATGAAAATCTGTTTCCTATCCAATTGCTATACAAAAGAAGATTCTGTTAATATTCAATTATCTCCTTTCCATAAGGGGAGAAAAGGTCAAGCGTATTTTTAGGATGTAGATAGGGAAGGCAATGCAGTAAGACCCCAAAGACATCATTTGGATCTCGTTTTTCACGTTACTCTACGATGATTGGTCATTGCCAACAGCTCTCTCACCAGTTATCTTTGTTGTCAGTGCGAGTGTGTTGGTGCAGGATGTGTGTGTGTGAAGGACTGACATCATGGAGGAGGAATCTCCTTTTAACAAGTGCTCAGTGAAGAGCCTCTGGGAAGAGCCTCAGTTTGTGTTCCCTCTGACTCCTGGGCCCATGCATGTGTGCACATGCTTGTGAGAGTGTGTGAGAGACACTGTAGCAACGTAAGACTCTTTATCTCTACAATACTGAACCAATCAGGCTAGTGTGGTGCAGCCCTTTACATTAGCGTGTAGCACTCTATGTTAAACTTTTCCATTAGACTTCAGAGTTCAGCATTCAGGTTCAGACTGTGTTTCATTCCATTTCAACCCTTTCTGTCAGATGCCCAGACTGCTCAATGGACACGGAGTTCAATCCATGTTAACCTTATCTGATTGGTCAGACATGTCAGTACCACTTATGTCTCTCTATCTTGCTGGTGTTGCCAGTAGTTCTTGAGAAAGTAAATGGAACAAGCGCTCAATTTACACCCAATTCTTGAGCCTTTAGTATTAAACTTTTAAAAAGTTTTTAAAGCATATTTCATTCTGTTTTCTCCTCAAAATGCTGACAAAAGAGCCACACAGTGCTCACATGTTGTCGCTTTATAATGGACGGGTTGCCTCTCGACAAGAAGAGTTTAAAAAGAAAGTGTAATCAATGCTGAGTTGATAAATTATTCATTATTATTATCCATCCATTTAGTAAACTACTTATTCTGAATACTACGTGATCAGTGTTCAAGGGTGCTGGAGTGTATCCCAGCATGCACTTGGTTAGAAATGTCACACATAAAGCAAGTTATTTGATGCTACTTTTACTAAGTGACATTAATACCTTCTAATGATGCCTTTTAAAGAACACGTGAAATCTTACACACCTAACTAAACGCTTGAGACTATATCAAATGTATTTTGCTCCATATTCTTCTCTTACACTCGCTAGGGTTGGTGTTTCTTTTGGCCTTGCTTATATCCTTTAAGCTCTTTATATCTGTGACTGTGAATGATACATTTAGTACTCTTAACAACTGCCGACACGCCTCAGCAACCATCTGTCACTCAAGCCCCCCCGTCGCCACAGTAACAGGGTCTAGACAGGGGAGGGGACCAATAGAAAGGGCACATCCATGACAACCTGTCACCCTTAGCAACGTCACCTGCCCCCTGCTTCCTTTTTTTTACCCTCATAGTGAATTTTTCTTAGTTGCTCTTACACAAGGGCTGAGTTTACGCCGTTAGAAATCTTAAGATATTGGCATTCAAAAAGTCACACACATTTTCTAGCTATGAATAATTGAGTCAGTTCTCGAGCACTGGCTGTATGTGTGACTTAAATCACAGCGAGGGGCTTCAGAAAAGAGCAGCCTCATTATGAAAGCAGGTTGGGGGCCCTGGGTGGTAATGACAGAGGGGGCTAACAAGGTTTACCTCCTCTTCCTGCCACACCTCTGACCCCCAGCTCTGAAAGGTCAGGAGCAGCGGAGATGACAAGGTGACATGTCAGCAACACGAGGTGTTTGGAGATTGAAAATTAATGAAGGAAATGTGACGTACATATCTGCATTCAACAGTCTCCAAATTGTTTTTTTTCAAAAGTAATATTACTTTGAGGGGTTCTCAGAAACAATCAGCAGTTGGGCTATACTGTGTAGTCGCAGATTTATTGGTGAAGTTGACATTTGAAATCTAATTCAACATTTAAATGCTGCTTTCCTCCTTCCTTTTTTTATTTTATTTTTGAATGGTGACATTGCAAGATACAGATTAGCCTACACCTATGATTAGTATTATATATATTTTTTTTAAAACACGTTTGAGCAAAGCCTTATAATAACATTTCTAAAACAACTTATCTACTGATGTCCCTAAAGCAGTGGTGTAATTTAATCTGAATACATTATTCACATAGGATCAGGAAATGCACTATGAACAATTTTTGTCTAGCTTGGTTTATCCTTTAAAAATGTCTTAAAGGCCCTGTCACATTGTCCCGAAATTGACACCCGATGGACACACGAATATGGAATTGTGAATTTCGCACGAAGATGGCCCCGAACCACACACGAAGGCAACATTTACATTACATTTAAGACATACAACTGCAATGAAAGTACCAAAAGCAATTATGTTACAGTACTATGATACTGTACTGATATCTTCAGACTTTGTTCTTTACTTTATCCGTCGTTATATGTAGAAAATATTACGTTTTCTCCGTAATGTTGTTTCCATAACAACAACAACTTCCTGTCAACTGTCCTTCAAAATAATATATTATATCCTTTTTAGTTTCACAGAACACAAATTGGGTTATTTACATAATATATTTACATGATTTTGTTGTGCAATAAAACAACCCGATGGACACACGATAAAGGAAATGTTCAAATTCGGCTGTGATCGTAGCAACATCGGGCCATTCGTGAGGGCATTTTAAGCCATCGTATGACCGCCGGTGGAGTTTCTCAGGCTCCGGCAGCAACTTCGTGAGCGGTGGCAAAATCTTTGGCATGCCAAAAAATTGCCGAAGGACCTTGCGAAGGTTCATTTTCGTGTTGAATTCGTGTGTAAATGTTTCCCTTCGTAAGGCCATCGTGAGGGCATCTTGTTATCATCGGTGCCATCGGGCATTCGCCCCGATCAGAGTGAGGGTGAATGCACCGATGATAACACGAAGATGACACGATTTGACAAGATGCCCTCACGAGTACCTTACGAAGTTGCCGCTCACGACGTTGCTGCCGGAGCCTGAGAAACTCCACCGGCGGTCATACGATGGCTTAAGATGCCCTCACGAATGGCCCGATGTTGCTACGATCACAGCCGAATTTGAACATTTCCTTTATCGTGTGTCCATCGGGTATCAATTTCGGGACAGTGTGACAGGGCCTTAAATGAATGCCACCGATAATTCACCGAGGACTAAAGTGTTAAGCAGACAATATAGATTATCGAGTACATGAATATTGCCTATGTTACTGTGGTGCAAATATATATATTTAAAAAAAGAAAACTATGATTAACATATATTTCCAGAGTACTATGAATATGTTTGGGGGAATGCAGCTTGAATAAATTGCCTTGCTCTCTACAAGTTTGGCATAATTTGTTTCTGCAACATTGTTTTGGACCTAGTTTTCTTCCAATAGATGATGCAATAAGAGATGTGTTATTCTAACATCAGTATTACATCTGTGTCATCATTATGTTATCTAATTTCCTGTTATTAAATCAGGTCGTCTCTGTTTCAAAGATAGATCTGAGATCAAAAACATCGTTCAGAATTCAAATTGATTAATTTCACAAAGCTGCATAAGTTTCACATAAAGTGCATTTTTTATTAATTATCATATTGCAAAAACATTGTGTTTAACTGCACAGATTGGAGATGCTTCTAATAAATAACCCTATGATAACCATCAGGTGGCATGTCAAGTCTTATGTTAGTTATTGCATCATGTAATCAGTGTTTAATGATGTAACTGCTTCAGTATATTCTGATAAGATATTGAATATTAACCCTCTGTGTAATTGCCTCTGAGTCTGTGGAACTTAATGTTTGTTTAACAGTCAGCTGCGAAGTGTGATGTACTTGTTACAGTTAATACATTGTAAGCTACATTTAATTGAAGAATTTATTGAGGATTAATTCTGTCGATAAATACTGATATTAATTATCTTCTCCCTTTCTGTTTTCTCTCCCTGCCTCCCTTGATGCGACATTTCGGATACTCCTTCAGGTAAGACATCCTTTTCACAGCTCCATGGCACTGAACAGCTTGCATATTTATCAAGCTCTGCTGTATGTGTTTTTTGTGTTTTTTTTACACATTCTCTCACAGCTCAGATGGAAATGAGTCTCATGAATATGCATGCGATCCCCTCTCTTTCTGCACTAAAGCTCGCTGTCGTTACTCCCTCCCATCTCGCGCCCTGTTCCTCTCTTTCTGTCATTGCCTCTATCTCAGTCGTTCACTCAGTCAAACACATTCAATGCAGGGAGCCTGACGTGAAGTCATGAAAGTACATCATGGATGATATTCACACAGAATATTCAATGTGAAGATGAAAGTGTACGTCATTGTAAAACCGTCTGAGGGCAGATTGAAGATAACTTTGTGTTTGTGCGTGTGCAGGAACAATTATAATTCAGTGTGACAGGTTGTCTCTGCTCTGAGGGTGCAGCCATTATTCTGTGCTCTCCACAGTCCTTTGTTGTATCATATACATATTTTCATGATTTTAAAAACATATCCTCTTGTGTAATGTATATATGTGTCAATCTGTATAGTGTAATAGGTATATCCCTTATTCGTTTGTCTCCGAAAATGATTTTAGTCAAGTATAATCAGAAGCACACACCAGTTTGAGAATATTTCTGTACAGTATATTAGGCTGCAGTAACGCAGGTGAAACAAAGTACTGAGATGCAGGAGAGAAAATGCTGATTGATTTTGGGGAACGAAAGATCTGTTTGATACCTCTGGTATACATTTTACCCAAGCCAAAGAATGGAAATATTGGTGAACCAACCGTCTTATCCGAATGGTGTCTTATGTTTATGACTCAAAAACAGTTGAGAAAACGTTTTTGCAGGGATCATTTTCCTATGGGTTTGTTGTTGCAATGCCCATGTTGGCCAAAAGTACACCGCTGCCCCAAGTTCTCATTAGTTATACAAGCGTTCATGTTTTCTAGCTAAAATAAAGACAGTCATGTTACATATATTGCTAACACACATATGTCCAAAGTGCATGCATAATTTAAATCTCACTTGGAAGAAAACATAAACAGTGTTATCAGTGTGAAATTTGTAATGTTTTTCGGCTGTCACATTACAGATGGAGAAAACATAACTTAAAATTATCCTGGCAAAACTTCTTATTCACCTGGCAAATGTCTTACTTGTTCTATCTGTTTTACAGAAGAAGTAACATTGTAAGAAACATATTTTTTCCAGCAGTTCAGATCAGACTTTTTTTCACACTTGCTTTTCAGGGATTCCCTAAAAAACTATACTTTGAATGTAATAATGCTTATGGGAGTCCAGGGAGAAGCCCTTCTTAGCAAGCTATAGAAGGTATTAGTAGGATTAGTATTGTAATTATTACTGAGCAGTAATAATCTTATTAGACCTGATTAGTTTCCATGAAAAAAGCACAATGTTGTACAACACTGAATTCAGAAAGTATTGAGGGTTGATTCACAGCCTGATCTATCAGTGAGGTAAACAATGATGTTGTATTATCCAACCCCTAACAAAAACACTTTATTGTCAATAAGAGGTTAAAAAAGCATTGCATTAGCAGACAAGTTCGAACAAACATGTGAAAAATCCCATCCATCTGACCGAGCTTCGAACTGTCAGCGGTGCTCCAACACACACATGATTCACGCTGATTGCTGGGTGCAGTGCTCACGCTCACTGACCCATTCATTTCAATAAAAACAAACACGCTCTGTGAAGTGGCTTTTGCCATATAGTGCTAAAAGAGAAAGTGTGTGTGTTGGTGTGCAGATATGTCAAACTGTGAGGGATTTTTAATGAATAGATTTTACTATTGTGTTGTCCACAGTGGTTTTGAAGTACTTAGTAATTCCTGCAGGGCTCACTTTATTTTGTCTCCAAAATAAACAAAACTATAAGCCACATCACAAGGTGCTTTTATGTAGGGTTGCAACTAATTACTGTTTTCCTTTGGATTAGTGTTGATTATTTTCTAGATCAGATTTATCAGAAAAATGTCCAGCTGAGTTTTTTAAATTACATTGTGATATCTCTTTTAATGTAATCCAAAATCCAAACATGTATTGTATTGTAATGTGATGACAGATAAAAGCAGTAAATATCCATATTTAAGAGGCTGAAACAGCCTTTTCTTTAACACTTCATTGATTATCAAATAGTTGGCAATATATATGTATGTGTATTGACTAACAATGAAGCTCTAAACCTGACTTTCCCTCAGTCTCTTTCCTACTGTGACATATTTTGCCTGCTAGTAGCTTGTGTTTTTTTCAGCCAGCCTGCCATCTGTCAGGTTGCTCCGGAGGTATCTTAGAAACGACTGGACAAATATCAAAGCATTCGGTGTAATCTCCAAAGCACAATTCCTTATTATCTCTCTAAATATCAACATCAGAAAGGCAGATTCTCTGTGACATTTTACTGCACATCATCCCAGAGGATGATCCTGTTTTATTCCAGAGCTTTAGTTTTAGATTACTCAGAGAAAGGGAGGGAAAGAGGAGGATGAGTGAGAGCAGAGTAGGGAAGTGTGGCACCGGAGCTAAGCTGGAGTGATGTGCTGAGAAAGTGAGGAAAGAGAGGAGGAACGAGGGAGAGATGGAGAGGTGAAGACAAGGTTGAGATGAATGAACTCCTGCTAGTGCGCGCGCGCGCAACACGTTCTCACTCCCATCCCGTCACATATTGACGGACGGTCAGGGCCCCTCCCCGTCGCTATATTACGTACAGGGTACCCCTTGCCCGTCAGGCTTCTACGGGCAGGGCGTCCCATAGACCTTCATTGCGGACAGCGGACCCCTTGACCGTCAGGCTTCTACGGGCAGGGCGTCCCATAGACCTTCATAGACCACGTGATCAACAACAATGGCCGACCTTCGTGTTATTCTCGGTGGAAAATGCCTATTTTAAGGTTCATTTGGCCATTAAAATGCGTTTTGATGTCATTTTATGCGAGTAATGAGTTTTTATTTATGATTATTTGTGCAGTACATGTACATGATGTTTAGTTTGCTAGTTATGACGAAGATTACTTCATGAATGTGTACACATTCATGGTTGCTAACGTTTTTTTGGTGGAAATGTGTTTTTTCACAGCAAAGTCACCCTCTGTACTTGGATTTATTGGGAGAATCTAAAGGCAAGAACATCCCAAATATTCATTTAGGTCTTTATTTTAGACCTTTAGTGTTGCCGTCTGTGAGGAAAATAAATGGGGTTCAGAGCCTCGTATTTTTAAAATCTTTTTTTCCTTCTAATTTGTTATTCTTTTCAAAATAGCACACTGTTATTTACTCACCAATAACACACAATTATCCTTGCTTTTATTTATTGGTTTAATTCCATAATCTCGGTCTTTTTTGGCGTTCGTCAGGAACTGAATTTCAAAATAAAAATAACCGGAAACAAACGTAGGCATTTCGAGCGATTACCCAAGACCCTCAGCTACGCTGATTGGATGTTTTAGCCGCAATACATGCTGGGATTTGGTGTTTATATTATATGAAATCCGGAAAACATTTTTAAAAGAATAAAATAATACTTAATTCCGAGTGCTCTTGCTTTTCTCTTTGAAAGTCATCACATAACGGCATTGTAATACACGGTTCGGCTGCATTAAATATTACAGATCTGCCGTAGTTCTTTATTTATAGAGCCCTGATGAGAAGACCTTTGGAAAAACTGAAGAAATGCCGCCGAAACTGAATACTTGAGGTGGATCATAAATATTTCAACAATTAAACAACATCTTCAATTTCTCTTCACACAATACGTCTCCTTGCAGTATCAACACTAATTCGGCTGACTTTTACATTTGATATAATTCATAGATAGGTTATATTTACACCATGACGGTGCACAGCTGATATAAAAGGACTTGTAGTTTTTAAAGATATTACTGATTTGAATTGGATTGAATTTTAAATGTAAAAATGTAAATACTGAGTATGAAATAGTATAGCAATATGCTGTAAAATTATGTGAAAGCATGAATAAAATTACACATCTTCAGATGTTGTACATACAAGTGTCCAACACTAATAATACAAAGTTATCATGGCTGTGTGTACCTTGTGTGCACCGCCTAGTGGTTAAAGCACGTTATTGAATTATTGTTTTTATGTGTTATATTTTATTAATATAAATATTAAGAGTACATAGATCCATAGGGGGAAAGTAGAAGGTCTGTGATAGAAATATAGAATATAAAAAATCAAGAAGATAATATAAGTGATCTCTACAATAAAACAGTTTCGTGCAGGATGTACAAAGATATTAATAGGAGGAGGTGCAAAACAGAAAAACTAATTTACCTTTATTTAAACATTAAATAACAGATTAAGGTCTTCTTTTAAATAAGAAAAAAACTTTGGGGGTATCTATCTACAGATAAATATTAAGCCTGACAAATTACTTAACGTCTAATATATTGCTTTCCTGCAATGTTAACTATGTTGAAGCACTTATTTTAACTGATATTATACATATGGATTATACTCTTATGTAGATAGATAGAATAAGAAATGTGCAGAATATGACAGTTTAATGGTGGAGGGACACATATATTGATAGATGTCTTGTAATGCACTGTTGAGGAACCTGTGACCCAAGTTTTTCATTCATTGCATAACTACACCGTAGTTGTGTATAGCAGAGCTTGTCAATAAACCTTTGAAAATCTTGAAATCTTGAAAGGGATGTGCAAAATAGCCATACTATACAGTCTTTAATTAACTATTAGTAGAGAATAACGAGTAATTAATATACTTTATTACTCGTTTCCATTCATGTCAATTGCAGATACATGTTTAGTCTTCTCAAGCACCAACTATCAAATATCTCTCCTGATTGTTGGCACTTGACAATCACCTTACCTGAATTTTACTCAGGTGTAACTAAAGTCTGATTTAAGGGTTGTTTATATTTCACATCATTAATCAGAATCTGCAAAGTAACTCAAATAAGTGTAGTGGATTAAAAATACCAGGTTAACCTCTGAATTGTAGTGGAGTAGAATTACAAAGTATCAATGAGCTGTCATGTGGGACAGCGATTTTCACCCATTTATTAATTATATGTTTTACATTTGATAACACCAATGTGTTTAATACTGGCAACTTCTAATTGTGGGAAAAACGAAAACGTTCAGTAGAGACGTCCCATAGAACATTTTGCGAAACACAATAGTGTAGTGTGTAGTTCTGGGGGGGCGTTCGATTCCAGTTTTGGATAGTCTGGCGTGGTTTCATTCCATTTCAAACAGCTATTTGACGCTTGGCGTAACCTTGGCGCACTGCCACTCCAACATCCAATCCCAGACCTTGAAGATTAATCACGGGGACTGTAGTCCTAATCGATAGCTGGGGATTATGGGTAGTGTAGTGTCTTCGGCCATCCTAAACTCAAAAATGTTGACAATCGCAATGATGCTCGAAATGTCCCTTATAGGCCTACGTCTGTTTCCGGTTATTTTTATTTTGAAATTCAGTTCCTGACGAACGCCAAAAAAGACCGAGATTATGGAATTAAACCAATAAATAAAAGCAAGGATAATTGTGTGTTATTGGCGAGTAAATAACAGTGTGCTATTTTGAAAAGAATAACAAATTAGAAGGAAAAAAAGATTTTAAAAATACGAGGCTCTGAGCCCCATTTATTTTCCTCACAGACGGCAACACTAAAGGTCTAAAATAAAGACCTAAATGAATATTTGGGATGTTCTTGCCTTTAGATTCTCCCAATAAGTCCAAGTACAGAGGGTGACTTTGCTGTGAAAAAACACATTTCCACCAAAAAAACGTTAGCAACCATGAATGGTTGCATAAACGGTACTCTGTCCCCCCCTCCCCCCCTCCCAGTGAGCTGTGGTGTTCCACAAGGAAGCATATTAGGTCCGTTACTGTTCCTAATTTATGTAAATGACATGTCATCAGCATGTGACTGCAACTTGTTCCTGTTCGCGGACGACTCAGCCCTGCTGGTCTCTGACAGGAACAGGTTGCAGGTTGAAAAAACCCTCAGCTCCGAGCTCGGCAGAATCTGCACCTGGCTCGCCGATAATAAATTATCATTACACCTGGGTAAAACAGAGTCCATTCTCTTCGGTTCGAAACATAATCTCAGCAAATCCGACGACTTCTCAGTTGCAGTGGGCGACATTATTGTCACAAGTAAGAAGGAAATTACATACCTAGGATCTATTCTTGAGGCAAACCTCTCCTGTGACAAAATGGCATCCAATGTAATAAAAAAAAGTCAATCAAAGAACTAGATTCCTATACCGGATCTCCTCTCTGGTAAACAAAAACACCCTGAAAACTCTGGCAGGAGCACTCATTCAAGGGTACTATGACTATGCTTGCACGTCATGGTACCATAGCACCTCCAAGGCGCTAAAAATAAAACTTCAAACATCGCAAAATAAACTGGTCAGACTACTGCTTGACCTTTCATCTAGAACCCACCTCACCTCTGCCTACTTTGACAACCTAGGATGGCTTAGAGTAGACGACAGAGTACAGCTACTTGCAATGGGCCTGGTCTACAAGATCCACTACACCTCTATGGTACCCATGTACATGTCAAAATTCTTCCCAAAGGTCAAGGAATACCATGATCATAACACCAGAGGGAGCTCCACAAATCATGTGAAACCCAGATTTGGCACAAAAAAGGGGGAATACACGTTTCGCAATTATGCCACATCAAGGTGGAACGCTCTTCCCACAACTGTAAAGGAAAGTAAAACTATACTTACCTTCAAAACCTCTCTTAAAGAGCACCTTCGGGGGAGAGCATTGCAAAACTGGCCCCGGTAATGGTACAAATCTCAACCTGTCGTTCAATGGACAGCTTCCCCCAACCCCCCCCCATCTATGTATATACTCGCATTTTAGACTCTGTTACTAACTGTATATCTGTAGACTTGGTATGTCTTAAATGTCCGGTTAGGATGTATTAGAACGAAATCTAAAATGAAAATTGTAAACAAGCAATCTGTATGTAAAAAAACCACCTGTATGTAAATTGTAAATAAGCCATCTGTATGTCAAATATGTCTTATATGTCTTAAATGACATGATGAATTGGAAATGGGGGACCCTGATGTAAACAAGACGAAAGTCTTTCTCTGGTCTGCATCCCCTTAAGGCCCTGTCACACTGTCCCGAAATTGACACCCGATGAACACACGAATATGGAATTGTGAATTCCGCACGAAGATGGCCCCGAACCACACACGAAGGCAACATTTACATTACATTTAAGACATACAACTGCAATGAAAGTACCAAAAACAATTATGTTACAGTACTATGATACTGTACTGATATCTTCAGACTTTGTTCTTTACATGTTTGTGCCTTGTGTTGAAAAGTGCTATATAAATAAACTTGCCTTGCCTTGCCTTGCCTTACTTTATCCGTCGTTATATGTAGAAAATATTACGTTTTCTCCGTAGGCCTAATGTTGTTTCCATAACAACAACAACTTCCTGTCAACTGTCCTTCAAAATAATATATTATATCCTTTTTAGTTTCACAGAACACAAATTGGGTTATTTACATAATATATTTACATGATTTTGTTGTGCAATAAAACAACCCGATGGACACACGATAAAGGAAATGTTCAAATTCGGCTGTGATCGTAGCAACATCGGGCCATTCGTGAGGGCATCTTAAGCCATCGTATGACCGCCGGTGGAGTTTCTCAGGCTCCGGCAGCAACTTCGTGAGCGGTGGCAAAATCTTTGGCATGCCAACAAATTGCCGAAGGACCTTGCGAAGGTTCATTTTCGTGTTGAATTCGTGTGTCAATTGTGCCCTTCGTAAGGCCATCGTGAGGGCATCTTGTCATCATCGGTGCCATCGGGCATTCGCCCCGATCAGAGGGAGGGTGAATGCACCGATGATAACACGAAGATGACACGATTTGACAAGATGCCCTCACGATGCCTTACGAAGTTGCCGCTCACGAAGTTGCTGCCGGAGCCTGAGAAACTCCACCGGCGGTCATACGATGGCTTAAGATGCCCTCACGAATGGCCCGATGTTGCTACGATCACAGCCGAATTTGAACATTTCCTTTATCGTGTGTCCATCGGGTGTCAATTTCGGGACAGTGTGACAGGGCCTTTAACAATTGTATGTTTTGAGCTGTACTGTACTGTACCCAATATACAAGCTGTTAATAAACTTTTCAATCAATCAATCAATGTGTACACATTCATGAAGTAATCTTCGTCATAACTAGCAAACTAAACATCATGTACATGTACTGCACAAATAATCAGAAATAAAAACTCTTTACTCGCATAAAATGACATCAAAACGCATTTTAATGGCCAAATGAACCTTAAAATAGGCATTTTCCCCCGAGAATAACACGAAGGTCGGCCATTGTTGTTGATCACGTGGTCTGGGAGCTGTTGCAGTGTCCATAGCAACCACCTTAGCAACCATGAATGTGTACACATTCATGAAGTAATCTTCGTCATAATAACTAGCAAACTAAACATCATGTAGGCCTACATGTACTGCACAAATAATCAGAAATAAAAACTCATTACTCGCATAAAATGACATCAAAACGCATTTTAATGGCCAAATGAACCTTAAAATAGGCATTTTCCACCGAGAATAACACGAAGGTCGGCCATTGTTGTTGATCACGTGGTCTATGAAGGTCTATGGGACGCCCTGCCCGTAGAAGCCTGACGGTTAAGGGGTCCACTGTCCGCAATGAAGGTCTATGGGACGCCCTGCCCGTAGAAGCCTGACGGTCAAGGGGTACCCTGTACGTAATATAGCGACGGGGAGGGGCCCTGACCGTCCGTCAATATGTGACGGGATGGGAGTGAGAACGTGTGTGTGTGTGTGTGTGTGTGTGTGTGTGTGTGTGTGTGTGTGTGTGTGTGTGTGTGTGTGTGTGTGTGTGTGTGTGTGTGTGTGTGTGTGTGTGTGTGTGTGTGTGTGTGTGTGTGTGTGTGTGTGTGTGTGTGTGTGACTGCAAATAAGTCAATAAGGGAGCATGGCTCTCAAAAGAGGTTGCCTGTCTGTTTAATCTATGTTCACACTGAGACAGTACAACACGTAGAGAGAACAGTACACCCAGTGTGTAAGTACATACAAGCAGGTCACACAGTATGATCACAAATACATAAAATCTGTTAAAAATCTGTTTTTATTAAGAAGTATACAGGCTGCATATGTGTTCTCAGCCTTGGAGAAACTTGACATGTTTTGGTATGTGTCTGAACCTCTCTTTAGTGGTTTAATAAAACAGATATTTCAATGGGTGTACTTTGTCCATGTGCTGTTGAGGTTAATTTCAGTAGCTGCGTGCTATATTGTATTTACAAAGTGTGAAGAGGAGACAACTTTAGAATAGGGAACCTGTTCAGGTCAATTAGAGTCAAACTGCTAGCTTATTGGTTATGAACAAGACTTTACTTTAAAATAGGGAACATATTCTTCGATAGAAATACCTAATTTTGAGTTGTTTAGACTTAATTAACACTTATAGTTTCATGTCTTGTTACATAAGGATATATCATATGTGTTAAGTGTTATTATGGGAGAATTACTATTCTTGTGGTACTACTGCCTTATTAGGCCCATATTGAGCATATTAAGACCAAACAACTTCCTTACTTGCAATAAATAAGCACCAATGAGAGGGTTATTGAGGAAAAACTCTCAACTAATGGCCTATTACTTATATAGTATAATATGCTCATGTAGAATAAGGCATTAATAAGTGTTTTATAATGACTAATAAAGAGCCAATATACTGCTAATATGCATGTTAATTAACAACTAGTTGATGGTGAATTTGTGTACCTTAATATAAAGTGTTACCAAAAGTTCTTATTGCAGCTCAAATGTAGCTAGCAGTGCTCTGAGCAGCTTCAGGCTTTGTTTTCAAGGCTGTAAACCAGTCAAGGAATGAATATTTAAACTGGCTTCCTGTTGGATCAACCTGACTTCCTTTTATATTATACTCTCTCACAACCAGTACAATGTCCTCTCACATAAACTGTCATAAGCTCTCAAAAACACAAGCATTGTCTTTCACATACACTATCATTCTCTCTCACATGCACACTAATATACCCTCATACATACTACAATGACTGTCTCACATACTCTATCATTCTCTCTCACACACACTACTATACCCTCATACACAAAAGGGTGTAACTTTGGTTTGAGAAGTCGGGGGACACAAAACAGGGGGTCCTCCGCAATGAAACATTTTCTCAATTTAATTCAATTTCTGGCCTTTCTACAAATGTATTAGGGACTATAGTGATAAGAAGATGAGTGTGCAGATGTATAGAATATAATTAAGGAAGGAATGAAACCCTCTTGAATGGTCACACATGCAGAGCACACAGCACACAGAGTGAAATTTGTTATCTGCTTTTATATCCATGTGAACCTGTTTTATTTTTTGGTGGACCTCAAACCCCCGGGAAGATTTTGTTTTCTTTAAATTGAAGTTAAATGCATCAATCTGGTGCACTTTGAGGGCAAAATTAAGAGAGTTATGGATACAGCTCTCAACACTCATATGAAACAGAACTGTATATATCTAAATAATCAAAAAACCATGAGAATATGCTCACAACCAATAACAAATATTTGATAAACTCCTCTCTCCTATCTTTATCTTACCTAGTCTGCATATTTTCTTTTTATTTATGCATATTTGACTAATCACTTTTAAACTGTGTATTTTATTTTTTACTGACCTATATTGGAATGATTTCTTAATTTACTATATTAAATAGATGTTTACATAGATGACCAAACCGTTTGAGACCCACTGAGATAAGTTAGACTAAAGTTTACAATCTAATCACTCAGAGAGTCCTTTACCTCACTGAGATAACGTTATCTCAGCCTCTCAGTCCGACAGGAGAGGACTCTCCCTCTCCTTATTGTTGAAACAGTTTATAATCTCTGTTAGCTCTGAGCTAGCACCTGATGCTAACAACAACCCCCGTAACTGGTGCACTGTCTGTCTCTCTCCTCTCTCTCTCTCTCTCGTCTCTCTCTCTCTCTCTCTCTCTCTCTCTCTCTCTCTCTCTCTCTCTCTCTCTCTCTCTCTCTCTCTCTCTCTCTCTCGCACACTCACACAAAATGCACTCGTGACACACACACACAGGCACCAGAACAAATCTACAGAGAGGGCATATGATTTTCATGGGAGGGCACACAAAAACGTCATGTGCCGCGGCCAGTGGCAACGCCAGAGATTTTCTTTTGGGGGTGCTGTGGGGTAGCTTGACGTTTCATAGAGGGTGCTCAAACATGTAGGGTTTCCCATTAATGTACCGGGTGCTACAGTGGAATGTTCTACTGCAACACTCCCCACACGCACATACACAGTACAGCCGCGACTGTTACAATGAAGGCTCGATAATCAGCTCACGGCATATAGGTGTAAGCAGAGGTAACGTTTTTTTTTTGTATACATGGGGGGGGACCTAACCTCCTCTAGGGGGTTCCGGGGGCATGCTCCCCCGGGAAGATTTTCCCGGGCCCTCCCACGGCGCCGGGTCTGCGCTTGCGTAAAAAAATAATAATAAACACATTTGAAAAGTGGGGGGGACACAAACAGAATTTTGAAAAGTGGGGGGGACATGTCCCCCCTGTCCCCAGTGGAAATTACGCCCATGCTCATACATATTACATACTACAATTCCTCTCTCATATACACTATCATTCTTTCTCACACACAAAGTTTTCTATCTTGCATACACTACTAGAGTATTATTGTAGTATGATGTTGTCTGTAAGTGGGAATAATAGTGTATCAAAGAAAGTACAGTTTGGCATGTATGTAAGTTTGATTTATGGCCCAGACAAAAGTGTGTGAAAGAGAGTATGATTGTGCGTGTAAAAGTGTTTAGCAATATATATAAAATAGTGTAATGGTGTATGTGTGAGATTCTGATATTGTATGTAAGACCAAGTATGAGTTGTGAGCTAGACGGCCTCTCATGTTTCTCGTCTTCCTACTTCTCAGAAACTGTGTGTGTGTGTGTGTGTGTGTGTGTGTGTGTGTGTGTGTGTGTGTGTGTGTGTGTGTGTGTGTGTGTGTGTGTGTGTGTGGTGTGGTGTGTGTGTGTGGTGTGTGTGTGTGTGTGATGTGTGTGTGTGTGTGTGTTGTGTGTGTGTTGTGTGTGTGTGTGTGTGGTGTGTGTGTGTGTGTGTGTTGTGTGTGTGTTGTGTGCGCACTGCATGTTTGTGTGTTTTTGTGTGTGTGTGTGTGTGTCGTCACACTTTACCTGAGGGTGTGTTATTGTGTCATGAATTATAGATAGAAAGTGAATCAATAGTGCACTGAATTACTGCCAAACAGGCTGTGTGTGTGTGTGTGTGTGTGTGTGTGTGTGTGTGTGTGTGTGTGTGTGTGTGTGTGTGTGTGTGTGTGTGTGTGTGTGTGTGTGTGTGTGTGTGTGTGTGTGTGTGTGTTGTGTGGTGCTGTGTGTGTGTGTGTGTGTGTGTGTGTGTTTGTGTTTGTACTTGAGTGTCTGCCCTAATAAAACTGCGCAGCAAGATCGAATGCCGCTCTCACAGCATAGTGGAAAAAGAGCACTGCAGATTTACTATGCTATATCACCACACACACAAACTCTCTCACACTCACCCCTTGAGGAAAAGAGTTGTAATGGCCCAGTGCCCCTCCAAGGACGGGTGAGCAAAGAGAAGAGCAAGCAGAGTAATCACAGTTAAAGAGAGAGAGAGAGTGTGTCTGCAGGGAGGTGAATAGATGGACTAAAAGGGACAGAAAATGGTTTTGGTGCTGTGAAAATGGATGAGGATATGAGCGGAGTGGAACATCCTGTCCCATCCAACATCCTTCACACACACACACACACACACACACACACACACACACACACACACACACACTGGCTGTGGAGTGTTAGTGTTGCAGAGCAGTACAGTTGACAGATGAGAGAATCCAGGATACAATTCCTTTAATTCCTCAAATTTCCTTCAAAGCTCACTTAACCTGAAGCTCCTCCACGTCCTCTGCACAGTATGCAAATGTTGCCTTTTGATGTGACACCTCAAAAATTGAGTCTCAATTCTTAAACGGTGGCACACACATTACTCCATGAGTTGCATTTGAATTCAAATAAACATTTCTGCACTGTTTTATCGGGTAACATTTCTCACCTATATTATTTAATTCTGTTTTTGAAAATAACAAGAAGATACTGAAATGTGCAATAGTAAACATGTAATTGGCTATTCTTAAAAGATGTATTGTGGTTAAGTGGGTTTTTTTGTGCACATATAGACAAAATATCTGTGTATACTAATGAATTGTCGGCTTAAAGTGGAAACACTCTGAAGACACTGCGGATGTCAATAATTAACCAATACACAGACAATAATCATTTAGCTACACATTGCTTTAGGTTTAAAAGAAAAATAATAAAATAATGAAAATAATAGTACATTTGTTAAGTAATTAAACAGACAAACCTTTGCAACACGTTAAAAATAAAAATACTATAACTTATTCAATGGGGGAGATGATGAGACAGCAGTTTGTGCTGCCAACACTGGAGTCATATGACGCAGCAGGGCGATGATGATGTTGCTCCAGGGAAACAATTAGAGCACCCCTCTACGAGCTAATGACCCAGAGACAGAGGTGAACACCTTTATGAGAAATAATCCTCCCTCTTTGGATACTAATCCTCCCGCCTGGTGGAGAGGTAATCAGACTGGCTTCTCGGGCTGGACACTCTGTCTCTGAGCCGCGGGTCTCACAGCATGTTGACATGTTGCAATTTCTAAATAAAAACAAGTAAGCTGGTAATTATTTAATGGGTCAGAGACATTAATTCATTATAAATGGTTTATTTTTATTATTTTCTATACATGGTTGATGATCAATAAGATAAGATAAGATCAAATAAGATGGAACTTTATTTATCCCCTTTGGGAAATTCAGGCATTAAAAGCAGCAACAGTGTCAGAACAGAATGAGAAACAGGATTCACACAGGGTAAAAATAAAGATAAAATAGAATACAAATTAAAATAATAATACACCAAAAATAAAGTTACTTTTAAAATAAGATATCACATTAAAAAGTTTTGCATTTGTACGAACATGTTAAATATATTTACATAAACAAGACTATTGGTCAAAAATCAAAATTAACATCCTTCAAAGACATATGCAACTTTCGTCCACTATAGTTTGGTATTCAGGTGACTTTCCTTGTGCCACAGTACAATACACAAGACCAAAACAATGTTTCTGTAGGAACTAGGAACAGCCAGCAGTTTCTTCCACCATCAGATCTTCTTCCCTCTAAGGAATAGCAACAGAAACGATGCAGTTTCCAGTTATAGATGCAGGTTAGGGCAGGAAGCTACCGTGACTCCTGTCCCCACCAGAGGAACCCACAGGACAGTGTTGCCAAAACAAAGCAGAAGTCCATTTTAATCTGAAAACCACCATTTTTTTAAGCAAGAAAACAACCGTACATTAAATAATGAGTTGAAAGAAATCAAAGAGTGGCATTCAATGACTACAAAGACAAAGGACAAAACTATAGGTTACTTGCGTAACCCCAGTTCTCAGAGTAACATGAAGTGAGATGTCTCACTATGGGATGCGCCTCATCGCGGAGCAAACAGAAGCATCAATCTCATTACGCCAATCCTGATTGGCTGGAGATCTTGACGTCAGCGTCAGGGAAATCACCCCCTATAAGTAGCTTGCGCCACAACGCATGCGCCATTCAAAATAAGCACCTCTTCTCGCTTCACCATAGCAAGGAGGGCCGTCTGGTGAGACATCTCACTTCATGTTACTCTGAGAACTGGGGTTACGCAAGTAACCTATAGTTCTCATTCATAACACTCCGTTCGATGTCTCACTATGGGAAATTGTAGCTCCCGTATTGCCAGACGAGCTTATCTCGAAAATCACCAAACCAACCAGAACTTAACAGGTAGAGCTCTGACTCAACCAGGTGCCCAGCACTGCTTGAGTCACACTGGGAGCAGAACGTCCAGCCTGTTAGGAGGCAGACAAAAGTGAGCGGCGAGGACCAGCTCGCCGCTGCACCAATGTCTTTGATGGGAGATATCCTGGACAGAGTCCAGAATGCAGCCAGACTCTGAGTCGAAAGAGCTCGCGGACCCGAGGGTGCCTGCGAACTCTGACTCGTATGAGCCCCAAAGCAATTGCTTCCACAGACCAGTGGGAGAGCCGTTGCTTAGTAACAGGCTTGCCCTTATAAGGGTTAGCCCAGGACACAAGGGGTTGGTCATTGTGACAAAGCACCCTTGATCTGTCCCTGTACGTGCGTGAAGCACGGGCTGGACACGGCAAATCCGGCCGCTGTTCCCCGGAGGAATACAGTGGCGGGGAGGATGCCTTAATGTCAAATGTGGTACCCGAACCGACCGCCTTAAGATAAAGGCAGGGTCAGGCTTCAACCACACTCTGTTTGCCCTGGGGCAAACTGAGTGCATGAAAACTGTACAGATAGTGCATGAGTGCCACTGGCTCGCTTGGCAGCTGCCAGGGTCAGCGTCATGTCACACTGTATTTAGATTGTACCACTCACGGGCCAGGCCCATAGAGCCAAGCGCTCTGGGTGTGGGTGAAAGATCGCCCCCCCCGCTTGGGACAGTATGTCCCTGCGTAGTGGGAGCTGCCATGGCTGCCCGCACAGCAGCTGATATATCTCCGCTAGCCAGTACATAGCTGGCCAGTGCGGAGCTATCAGGATAAGTGTGTGGCATTGCTCTCTCACTCTGGCCAGAGTTGGGGGTATCAGAGCCAGGGGTGGGAACGCGTACAGAAGGCCCGGGGGCCAATTGTGCGCGAGTGCATCCACGCCTAACGGTGCATTTAGATCGCGCATCGAAAAGAACAGCTGACACTGAGCGTTGTCTTTCGATGCGAACAGATCCACCGCGGCTCTGCCGTAACGCACCCACAGCTGGCTCACAATCCTTGGATGTAGAGTCCAGTCTGCATAAAGTGGTATACCTCTGGACAGTAGATCTGCCCCGAGGTTCCTCACTCCCGGTACGTGCGTCGCTCTCAGAGAGAGGAGACGCCTACCGCTCCATAGGATAAGTTTGCGCGCCAGTGTGTGTAACTGGAGAGAACGCAAACCCCCTTGGCGGTTAATATACGATATTGTGGTCGTATTGTCTGTCCTCACGAGGACGTGATGTCCCCTGAGGAAAGGCAGAAAGCGTTTTAGGGTGAGAAACACCGCTAAAAGCTCCTGGTAATTTATGTACGCCCGCTGGAGGTCTCTGCTCCAGAGACCCCTCACCGGGCGACCTTCATAAATACCTCCCCAACCTGTCAGACATGCGTCCGTGGTGACCACTTTCCGTGAAAGGACAGCACCCATAGGCACACCTCGTACTAGAAAAGTCGGGTGCAGCCAGTGGCGCAGTGCCATTACGCATTTCACAGTAACCATCACTCTCCGCGCGCCATGGCGCGCAGGGTTTAGTTTTAGGGCGGCCACCCAGTGCTGAAACTCCCTCATGTGTAAGCGTCCCAGTCGTACGACCAGGATGGCTGACGCCATGAGCCCCAGCAATCGCAGGCACGATCTGAAGAGAACATGTTTGCACAGCTGGAAAAGAGCGAGACAAGCTCTGAAAGCTTTCACTCTATCCGCTGACAAGCGAGCTGAAAAGGGCACCGAGTTCAGGTGTAAACCCAGGAAGAGTATAGTCTGCGCGGGGCACAACATGCTCTTCTCTGTGTTTATTATGAAACCCAGGTTGAGCAGGTGCTTTACGAGGACATTTGTCTGCGTAACAGCCTCCTGCTCCGACTGTGCGAGAAGCAGCCAGTCGTCCAGGTAGGTCGCCAGGCGAATACCCTGTTGTCTTAACGGGGCTATCGCGGCTTCCGTACATCGTACAAACACCCTTGGACTGAGAGACAGACCGAAGGGGAGTACTCTGTATTCGTAACAGATCCCCTGAAATGCGAATCTCAGATATTTCCTGTGTGGGTAATATACTGGGATGTGAAAATACGCATCTTTCAGGTCGACTGATGTGAACCACTCGTCTTGTCGCACGAGCCGCAGCAAAGATGTGTGAGTGAGCATTCTGAACTTATATCTTCTTAGATATATGTTCAGAGCCCTCAAATCAAGTATTGGCCGAATTCCGTTCCCTCCCCGTTTGGGAACGAGGAAGTACTTGGAATAGAAGCCGCCCTGACTCTGCTCGGCGGGTACAATAGATATAGCCCTCTTTTCTAGGAGAGAGATTCTCTTTCTCCAGAATATGGGCTGACTCTCCTCGGGCCTGCGAATGCAGAATGCCCGAGAAGCGAGGGGGGGTGACAGCGTATTGGAGTCTGTAGCCCCGTGTTACTGTCTTGAAAACCCAAGCAGATGATGTGAGCATCTTCCACTGCATGCTCCTTAGAGCCAGTGGAGATGTCACATCTCTTCCCCTCTGAGTCTCTATTTGTTGTGTTATGGGGCCCTCTAGTGTCTGAACACAGTGGTGCCCCCTTTCGACAATCCCCACCGACACTGCGCATGCGCATGACGGTGGTGCCTTCACAACCCCAGCCGGCACTGCGCATGCGCGTGGCGGTGGTGCTTTTAAAACCCCAGCCGGCACTGCGCATGCGCGTGACGGTGGTGCCTTCACAGACCCGCCTGTAATCCGCCTTTTGAGAGATGCCGAAGCTGCTCTCAGAAGGGGAACAGTTGGCGGGCTGTTTATTGGTTTTATTGTTTTTCTTATCATTTTTTTGAGCTGCGCCCTCGGCCTGAAGCCTGGATGCGTCAGCGGCAAATGTTTAATGACAGAGGAACAAACAGATTTGTGACATGTGTTTTTGCGGACTTGAGGATGGTGTTGAGGCATCTCTCGAGGTGGCGGGAACACATTTAGAGCTGGGGAACCGTGGACTTCCAGCTCTGTCACGGAGGGGAGAAGGAGGGGCTGTCACGCCGCTCGCTTCTTCTTCCTCGCCTGCTGGCCGAAATTCTGGGTTGGCTGCGCCTGAGCTGCAGCCGGAACCGGAGATTTTCTGGGCCAGCTCACCCTCGTCTCCAGCCTGGGCTGGGGACTCGGGGCGGGCTGCGACCTCTGCGTTTTCGGTGTTTTAAACCGAGCAGGGTTCAAGGCAGCTTGGGCGAAGGACTGCTGCTGCGAAGGCAGCGGCTGGACCCTTCGAGGGAGGCAGAGGTGGAGTGCCTCATCCTCCCTCTTTTTCGACTCACACCTCCTTTGCATGGAAGCAAGAGCGAAGCCGAAAATTCCCTCGGGAACGATGGGCATATCCAGCACATCCTCCTTTTCCCGGTCTGGGAGGTTGGTGAGGTTGAGCCATCTCGCTCTTTCCTGCACCACCATGATACCCATTGCCTTCCCCGTGGCCTGGACGGCGCAGCGTTGGACACGGAGACAGATGTCTGTGACCGCCGCCATCTCGTCCAGAGTGGCTGCACCCGGGTTACCCGACAGGTCCTCGCAGAGCTCCGCTTGGTAAGCGGTTAACAGCGAGGCCACATTCAGGGCCCTGGCGGACAACGCTGCGGCTTTGTAGGACCGTTCAGTCATTGTCGACTGAAATCGGTCCGACTTTGCCGGCAGCGTGGGGTTCCTGCTTGGTGACGGGCCCATCCTCGGTAGGAGGTGGGCTGCTACCAGCGGTTCCATGGGCGGTATGCGGAGCAGGCCGAGCTTCTCCATTCCGTCACAGTCTAGGGAGGAGGCCCCCTGGATTGGGACCTTGTTGCTGAAGGGCCGGTCTCTCCACGAGACCGACACCTCATCCAACATCTCCGGGAAGACCGGAAGGAGTTGTCTCTTTGTCCGCGCTGCTTGGGGAAAATGTTTCCCTTCGTAGCGGGACCTGGAGGTTTCCTTGGCCATTTCAGGCCACGGGATGTCGAGTCTGGCCGCAGCGCGTTTGCACACGGCCTGCAGGTCCATACTCAGACAGGGCAAAGCTGGTATGCTATCGTCTGGGAGAGCAGCCCTCGCTCCAGGCTTTGCAGCCTGAGCCGATGACATGAAGATGTCCTCTTCATGTTCATCCGACTCGGACAGGAGGAACACCGAGGCGTCCTCTTCGTCCTCGTCGTAGTGAAGCTCGAGGACATCCTCCGCGGGTGAGACCATGGTGAGGTCTAACTGGGAGCCCCAGCTCGGTAAAGCGTGGGGTCCCGTTCCCGCGTGTCTTGCCGCCACCGGGTCCCGGCCTGCCAGGGCGCGGGAATCCGGTTCTGCGGCCATCGCAGATACTGAGCCCCAGACCGACATGGAGAGGGGTTCACTCTCTGTGGCAGATGCCCCCGCGTCTTGACTGCCGGCCGGCAGGTCAGAGGACATGGGGGGTTCCTGCTCCGACAGGCTAGCTTGGCGTGCTAGCCGTCGGCGGAGGCTCTTTACGGTGAAGCGGACACAATGTCCGCACGAGCCGGGGTTGTCGATAGCGCCTCGGGCGTGTTCCAGCCCGAGGCAGGACGAGCAGACCTGGTGTGTGTCTGTGCCCGAGATCTTCAACCCGCAGCCGCAGAGTCGAGCCACCGAGTCCCTGACTCCTCTGGTGTGAGGGAGAGGGGCGTCCATCTTGTTCGCCTCGTGGCGTGGAGAGGACCCGCTCTCAACAGGTAGGTTGGGAGAAAAAGAGGTAACCACCCTGTCCTTAATCCGGAGAAAAGGACGGTGTGGGTCTTTTATTCCCAGAGAATACTGACTGGTGTGGCAGTATGCTCCTTTTAATCCTTTCCTCCTCCGTGGGGAAGAGAAAAGAAAATACTTCCTCGCTACCGTGGTGTCGGTAGTGAGGGAGCAAGCTAACGCTAGCTTGAAAACGTCAGACCTAGCTTACTTTCCGGGGAAAGAGAGCGGCGAGGTCAATTTCAACAATAACTAGCGTTAGTAATTACCGTCTTCCTGCGAAGCAGAAGGAGTAGCCGGCAAGCGCCCGTCGACCGAAATGGATATTTGGGTTCAGTCTGTGGACCGTGAAGCTTGTCCGGCTACCATAGAGATGTGCTCTGAAGCGAGAAGAGGTGTTTGAATGGCGCATGCGTTGTGGCGCAAGCTACTTATAGGGGGTGATTTCCCTGACGCTGACGTCAAGATCTCCAGCCAATCAGGATTGGCGTAATGAGATTGATGCTTCTGTTTGCTCCGCGATGAGGCGCATCCCATAGTGAGACATCGAACGGAGTGTTATGAATGAGAACAAAGGGTTTGGTCTCTAAGTCAGGGGATATTTACTGCGGCCGGGATTTGCTGCCACTCAACACATTTTCTTTGATTGGTGATACCAGGGCTGTGGCCACCGAGCAATAAAACCTCAATCTCCTCCAATAAAGCCACAGCCTAAACAACAGCCACCTCCATTTCACACTCCGTTAAGTTTCTCCTTCTGGTTCACAGTGTTCTCCAATCTCCCTTACAAACAAATAAATAGATTGATATGCATCTGTGTTCGCAGCCATCTTATTTACCATGCGTTGTTATTATAGATAAGTCTACATAAGCAGATTTGTCTTTGTAATACTCAACCTGCCTGTGAGGATTGGTGCTCACTTTATAGATATTATTTAATCACTTTTATGTAACTTCTGGTACACACATTTGCTCTCGTGACCTGGTGACACAACCATAATGCAGCGTAATGCTTCAGTGGAGGTCAAGCTTGTGGTCATTGTTGTATTTCTGCAGTTCTTAAAGGTTGACGTGTTTTTAACCTAGATTCTTATCTCTAAGTTTGCTGTGCATTCACATTCAGTGCGGTGATGATGTTCTCCAGCTCACTTAATATTTTTTGTGTAGCTAAGCAATGTATAATTGAAATTAAGTTAGTGGACTCTATGGATATTGATGGCCAATGATATGAGTGAAATTGCTTTCAGAAAGGTAGACCAAGCTTTAAACTCAAGGCGAGCTTTATCCAACACAGCAGCCTGGTCGTCTAAATCTTACCTTTCCGTATATCTAAGTCGTGGTGGATAATGTGCTTTATGTTCAAATGTGAGCAATTTATAGTAATATCGTTTTCAATACAGGTACATGTCGTGCCTTTTGTTTACATCAATTGAATAGCTTAAGAAGCATCCTGCTCTAAAAAGCTATCTCATTGAACCCTTAAAAAAATATGTATCAGCAATTTGTTTTTAACAAGACGTCTCAAGTCTTTCATCCTCTGGGTAGTAGGGATATCTCTTACAAATTGCATGGAAATGCACAAGCTATTTGGAGATATATCAAACTGCACAAAATGGTGGTCTGACTGATAGACTGAGTGACAAGCTGCTAGTGTGGCAAGGCAAGTTTTTTTATATAGGACTTTTCTGTACGCGACAATTCAAAGTGCTTTACAAAACAAATTAAAATACTTTTTAGGAATAAATACAGTAAAAACACAGTATATAATGGCATTTTACAACAGGCATTACAAAGCAAAGATAATAAAATAATAAAAATAAACACCACAGGTATACAATACATGTTTAAAAGGCATACTGTAGTTGGAATATGATCATCTCAATTAAAAGCAGCGGCAAAGAGATATGTTTTTAGTCTCGATTTAAAAATAGTAAGCGTTTCTGCGGACGTGCATGATTTGGGTAGTTTGTTCCAGATTGTCGGGGCATAATAGCTAAATGCTGCCTCTCCATGTTTTGTTGTTACTCTCGGAACCGATAGCAGACCCGTCCCAGAAGACCTGAGGCACCTTGATGGCTCGTAATTATGTAGGAGTTCAACAATATACTTTGGTCCTAAACCATGTAATGATTTAAAAACTAGCAATAGTACTTTAAAATCAATTCTTTGTCCGACTGGAAGCCAATGTAGAGATTTCAGAACCGGACTGATGTGATCCACTCTTTTAGTGTTAGTGAGGACACGTGCAGCAGCGTTCTGAATCAGCTGCAGTTTTCTGATGGATTGTTTGGCTCTGGTGAGCCCATGGACAAGCTTTTCTAAGTCCTGTTGTGACATTAGTTTTTTAATCCTCGATATATTCTTCAGGTGATAATAAGCAGACCTAATGACTGTTGTAATGTGGCTGTTGAAATTCAGGTCTGAGTCCATCACTACACCTAGATTTCTGGCTTTATTAGTGGTTTTGTAGTCTGCCGACTGAAGCTCTGCAATTACTTTTAATCGGTCCTTCTTTGCTCCAAAAACAATGACCTCTGTTTTTTGTTTGTTCAGTTGGATAAAGTTCTGAGTCATCCAGTCAGTGATGTGCTCAATGCACTTGCTCAGTGTTCTAATCGGAGAATAGTCTCCTGGTGTGATTTTAAAATAAATCTGGGTGTCGTCTGCATAGATGTGATAGCTTAGATCGCTCTTTTTAATAATTTAAGCCAGAGGTAGCATATAAATATTAAAAAGCAAAGGTCCTAAGATGGAGCCTTGAGGAACCCCGCATGACATATTTGTCAAAGTTGACGTGTAGTTGCCTATTAAGACAACGTTTTTTCTGTCCTTTAAGTAGGTACTAAACCAATTTAGAGCTGTTGCTGAAACTCCCACCCAGTTTTCTCGACGGTCTTGCAATATGTTGTGGTCAACAGTATCAAAGGCAGCGCTGAGATCTAATAATACTAAAACTTATATTCTGCCACTGTCTGTGTTTAAATGAATGTCATTTAAGACCTTTACAAGTGCAGTTTCAGTGCTGTGGTTAGGTCTAAAGCCCGACTAAAACACATCAAAACCGTCATTTAAAAACATGAAATGACTCAACTGTTGAAAAACAACTTTTTCAATCAATTTGGCCTGTAATTATTCATTACGGTTGGGTCTAAGTTATGCTTTTTTAGGAGCGGTTTAATTACTGCAGTTTTCAGGGCCTGTGGAAATACACCTGATTGAAGAGAGTTGTTTACTATGTGTAGTATATCTGAGGCCATGCAGGGAAAAACAGTTTTGAAAAATCCTGTCGGAATAATATCGAGGCTACAGGAGGAGGATTTCAGATGTTGAATAATGTCTTCCAGGGCTTTAGCATTTATCAGACGGAATTGTGGCTGTCTCCAGATTATAGAAAAGTCAGAGCAGACACAAAAGACTTCTGTAAAAGTGTAGCCTATATTTTCAAACAGCACTTAAATATGTTAGTGGACCAGCATTTGTCAAATATTTTCTACCTGCATTTGTGATAAACTGCATAATGGAATTTGTACGTCCTTTGAGTCACATTAAAACGACTGTCTTTAAGTAATATAGGTAATAAAAGGTATAGGTGAAGTAATAAAAGTAAATAAATCAGTGCTTCATAGCTTTGGTCTTTATATTAGGGGCCAACGTGGATTTTCTACATAAGGATTCTGCCTCTCGTGGGTAACATTTATTCTTCCCAATTTGCAAAATGGTCTCAGCTACAGAGACGTCAAGTTAACTTGAAGTACTTATTAGAGCCAATGTTGTGTTTTTATATATAATGCTATAAGTATTTACACATTCAGGTTGATTTATTCAAACTGAGACACATTAGTTGAATGAGTCCTCAGGAGAAGCTATTAATTTGTCGAAGAAGGTTTGTGCTGATGACAATGAAATGACATTTAACAACATAAAAAAATCACTGAAACAAGAGAGGCCAGGCTGCTGTCCACCGTTAAAGCCTGTTCAAAATGTAAATTGCTCAAAATAAATTAGGCTACTTGACAACTGCTACTTTACAATAGGCACAAAGTGGCTTATTATAATAAAGTGTATAATAAATGGTAAAGGCTAACTTGAGATGTTCAGTTCACTTCAGTGTATTAAAGTGGCAGGTGCCTGAATGTAGAACTAAACAAAATAATTTTGGAAAGTTGTAACAAAGCAAAGAAAACATTTACATATCTTTATATATTTTCTATTTCATTGAAGTGCAAAAACATCTTCCACTTTAAATATATTTTGTAGGCTCTTTTTCAGTCTTACATGACTGTTCATTCACTTAACTTTGTTATGATGTCACTATCAACATAGTCTCAATTTGAATCCCTAATGACATCAGTATTAAATGGTCAAAGTATGAATAATAATAATAATAATAATAATACATGGGACTTTTATAGCGCTTTTCATGAAACTCAAAGACGCTTAACAACAATTGTTTCATAGGCTTTTCTATTATAAGTATCAATATTGGCCTCATGGGTCTTCTGCTGGTGCATACAGCGTTAGTCAAAATGTCAATAGCAGTGATACAAATGTACTCCTAGGGTTTCTGTTTCTTGATGCTGTCTGGTATAATAGATCGCCGCGTGATGTTTCAGCCAATCTAGCAGAAGAAACCGCTTCTTGTTAACGCCTACCTGCACAGAGCTAAAGGTGACTGTTGGTCAAACATTTATCATAAGTTCAGCTTGTATGTGAGTGTCTGGCATACAGTCTCTAATCCTATTATAAAGGTGTGTATGTGCGTATGTATCTATCAATATGTGCCTGAAAAGTATGTTTTGTTACATATCCTAAAGATGCTGATAAGATGCTGATTGTGTAGAAGTCTATGAGAAGAAGACCCGACCTCTAAACAAATTCATAACTCCAATACACATTTCCTAATCAGGTAATAGTCTCAATCTTTTACAGTTCAATGTTCAAATTAATAATAATGAATAACACTGTGTGTGTGTGTGTGTGTGTGTGTGTGTGTGTGTGTGTGTGTGTGTGTGTGTGTGTGTGTGTGTGTGTGTGTGTGTGTGTGTGTGTGTGTGTGTGTGTGTGTGTGTGTGTGTGTGTGTGTGTGTGTGTGTGTGTGTGTGTGTGTGTGTGTGTGTGTGTGTGTCAGACAGAGACCTTGTTGAATGGAGCAGTAGGTCCCATGTAGGAAAAGTCACCTCCCTGTACCTCATGGATACAGCAGACAGACAGACAGACAGACAGACACACACACACACACACACACACACACACACACACACCCACACACCAACACACACACACTTAAACAGATGGGAATCTCGGTGATGGAGGGACTTGTGTGTTTGTGAGTACGTCCCTTAGGGCAGGGCACACAGGCACACACACTAACACACTCCTTCTGTCCATAACAGAAATCCACGAGCCCTAATTACTGCACCACAGGGGTGAGTGTACACCCTGGATAGGAAGTGTGTGTGTGTGTGTGTGTGTGTGTGTGTGTGTGTGTGTGTGTGTGTGTGTGTGTGTGTGTGTGTGTGTGTGTGTGTGTGTGTGTGTGTGTGTGTGTGTGTGTGTGTGTGTTTGGTTGATGATAACAGTGTGCCATTGACAGGTACGACACTGAGAAATCCTCTTCACACATGTAGAATATGACAATCCTGGCCAGCTCCGTGCCGTTCACACCATTTCTAACACATACAATGATGAGATGACTTTTCTCTATAGAATAACGTCTCTTCTAACTATGGTGGCAGCACGGCATGAGGATATTGGTGAGTTTAATACAATTTAAACCAAAAAAAGGAGAGGGTTGTCAGAAAGAGCGCATGTTTACATGTGTACATGCTTCACTGATGGATTTTAAAACGTTCAGGCAAATAGCTGATTATTGCTGCAGCAGCACCCAATCTGGATAATTAAAGTGTGTGTCCAGACTACGAGATGAGTAATTGTGCTCTCATTTCCATCATTCATTTGTGATAGAATGATGATGCTTATTTAACACAGCCGGTAAAAACAGTGGAACAAATTGAAACCGATACGTTTTAAATGTCCCAGCTTTGTATTTAAGTCCTTACATGCTGTTGATCGTGCAGGTAAAGCAGTTTTCCTGGATGTTCATGCTGTACGGAGTTAGATTAAAGCAGAAAACGTAGATTGTGTTGTGTATGCAGAATGCAATTATATCAGGGGGATTTCCGAGGAGATTTGTTTACCCTGCTCTGCAACAAAAAGAAAATATTCAAGGAGAGGTATTAAAATATATCTCAAATTGTATATCCACAGTATTTATTTATTATTCAATTATACAAATCATAATTGCATTTATTACATTACTATTTGAAGAATGTGGCTATATTTACACAGTATAAACAACTGTGTGTATGTGTATAGTATGTTTAGACATTCAAATGTCTACAGATCTATTACATCCTTATGCAGTATGTGTTCATGTCTGAGGTTTATTCTGGCAGAGGAAGTGTTACATAAATCTACCAGCTCCTGGCAAGTGTTCAGAGTGAACTTAACAGTGACTCTGGGTATTTTTCAAACATGACGTCCATAAGATAACTTGCCTGAACATTTATAGAGTCATGTTTTTACAACGCTATAAAGAGACCAGCACTGCCATAGTCACTGAAGTGCCTCGGCAATAGAAGGAGAAAAGAAAAGAGTCAAGGGAAGAGAAAATAAAGTGAAAATATACATTCATTGTTCACATCTTTACATATTTTAAGTGGTTTCCCTTACATTCAAGGTCTTATGGTGTCTGATTGTTTTTATTTTATCTGAAGAGCCAACACTTGACTTAAGTAGCAGTGCAGGAATTAATTAATGGTAACCTAAAGAAGTGTTTTCATTCAAAGCTTGTCATTAGTTCATGTGAACGTTTGGCAGGCAGTGATGTCAGTATTGGTGCACAGAAAGTTTTTTGGGGAGAACTTAGCTGTGCTGATTTTCACATTATGGTGTCTTACATGCCTCCAGTGACAGCGCTCTTGTGATGGATTTTGTATCGTTAAAAATAACCGGAGTTATACAACATCAAAAAATGAAATTGGCCCGCTGTTTAGATTCAGGTGGGATCTTTTCTTTGGGAACAGTTTGGCCCTCTTGCCCCCTGGCTCAGTTTATAGAGGGAGTCACCTGTCCCTCGCTCCAGCTGCTCGACCTCCTTCCCCCCAAAGTGGAGCATCAGACCCAGCCAGCAGTTACCTGATGGAGCCCCCCAGCAGCCTTCAGGAGGGCCCCCCAGTCTGCTGGCCTGGGGGGAGAGGAACAAAGGGGGAATTATTGGGAGAGGGAAGAAAAGCAGCTATCCACTTTATGTCACATAAAAATGAAGCCTGCGAACATAATCCAGACAGCAATTACATTTCTCACCACAACGTAATTCGGGTAACAAATTCTTAGTATATGAATGTCTTTTTTATGACAGCAGGTTATCGCGGATGGAACCACAGACCGTTTGCTTCTCTGCTGTCAGTCACTCTCTCTTTCTTTGCTGCAGATTTGTATTATTCTCTCTTATATGTGCTGCTTCACCTCTGTTTTTCCTTTCCTCTTTTCGCTGTCTTTCTTCCTTTGGGGCAGCAGTTGCTTTCATCCTGTTAATGACCCTTTGCATAAAGTCGGGTCCACAAAGAAATGTTTTTGTACAGATTGAAAAAACTTGACAGCACAAAGTCCATGACCTCGTCTCCGACACCTCTGGGATGAATTGGAACAATGACTTTGGCCTTTTTACCCGACATTAGTGCCTGACCTCTCTATGTGGATTAATGAGAGCAAATCCCTGCTGGTGTCAAAATCTTGTGGAAAGCCTGAAACCAGAATAATTCAGGCTATAACAGCAGCACAGTCAGGGTTTTAAATGTTCAACAATGACCTTATGGTCAGCTAATTTTGGAGAAATGTGCTATGCCAGCTCAAGGAAGCTTAAAAGAAAAACATATTTTAGAGGGTTGGAGACTAATTATAGCCAGATGTTGAAAAGCTGGAAATGCATCCATCCTCAGTATTGATCTGTGTCGGTGTGGGAGTGTGTACGTTAAAGCTGGTGGAGAAGATACACCTTTTGTGTTAAATGTGTTTGTGTTTCTGGATAATTGTGAACTTGTTGACTTGTTAATTGTTGTCACTATACGAGTGATTACTGTAGAAATAGTATTTGATAGTAGCATTAGTCACAGCAGCACGTTCTGTGTATTTTCAGTTGTTTGTGTGTGTAAGTGTGTGTGTCTCTGTGCGTTTCTTTATGTTGCATCACCACTGATCTCAACAGTCATGCCGTGGAGCCTTGGGCTGTTCTCTTCAGCGTAACGTCTGGGGATAATCAGCCTGTAAGCGAGTGTCTAAAAAGAGAGAGTGTGTGTGTGTGCATAGTCAACACCTTCTCCTGGAAGAAGAGAAGCTGTTTTGTCTTTTATGCATTCCTCTGTTACACACTGCTGTTTGTTTTCCTGGATCGTCTTTAAGATAAACTCCCTTTTTAATACCCGTCTCCTTCAAATACCTGTTCAGTATATTAAGTGTGTGCCGAACGCTGAGGTGTTGTTTGTTTGGGTGTGTGTGCTGGTGAATGTGAATATAGGTGTGATGATAGATATCGCTGTGTCACTGGGTGTATAGAAATGTAGCTTTTGTGTCATCTAAAGGTTAAACAACTATATTAGCTTGTCAATCCGGGCCTCATACAAGAAAACCTCCTATCTCACCACATCTTATATAGTGAAATTGATACAATTGAATTCCTAATTGACTCCCACTCTGCTCAGTTACTGCCTGACAGGCTTTGTCCACACCAACACCTGGCGTGGGTTGGCGGAGCTGCTAATGGCAATCAGTGCTCGTTTCTGATTCATCAACGGTGCTCAGATTGAGTTTACAAGTGCAACTGAAGGTGGACACTACGGCTGTCACAGGAAATCCCCAAACAATTATTGCCATTGCATTTCGCCTCTGGACCAGCTCTGGACAGCCAATGAGAAAATACATGGCACTGATGGCAGGAGAGCTTTCGGTACAAGCAAACTTATTTTTCTGGAAAAAGGACATCACGATTGATGAGAGTACAGAACACTTTTTTCTAATAATGATGGATGCAGCTCCTGTAGCAGGTTGAGTGGCCATGTGATGTGATGTGATCAGTTTGGATGACTCACACAGTCTGCACTCCAAATGCTCATTTCTGAGAGACAGAGATGAGAGACAGACGATATATCGTATACTGACGAGCAGCAGAAGCACACAGGAAGCAAGAAAGCTGAATATCAATTATTTAAAATAATTTGAACATTTTATTAATGTTTAATTATTTAAAAGTAGAGAAATGTTTTATGATCAGCCCATGAGAATCCCTTTTAAATGACTTTGTTTTCTTTTTTTATTTGTGTTAAGAGTATTTTTCTTTAAAACCACAATTATTTTTTTCTTATTTATTTATTAAAGACAAGAATATGTTCAATTATTCGTGTTTGCATTTTATAATGTTCTTCTTTAAAACCAAGTATTTTATTTATTTATTTATTTTAGTTTGCATTTCAGACTGTTTTTCTTTAAAGGGGACCTATCATGCAAAATGCACTTTTTGATGTCTTTTATACATAAATATATGTCCCCGGTGTGTCAGGGAACTCACACAGCGTCAGAAAATAAAACCCTCTCTCTTTTCCTCCGTGCCTATCAGAAAGTTGCTATCAGAAACAATGCCCGACTGTTTTGGACGTAATATGGTCGGTATTTACATTAGCATCGCTAACACTCAGAGCTAACCTGTACTGGAGAGCATGTGTGTGAAGAAGCAGGAAATAAAAAGGAACTCACCTTGTGGTATAACCGGCAAGAGAGACAGCCTTTAAACTCCATACTGTTTCAGAAATAATCCTTGATAATCCATGATATGGCGTTTCATCACCGCAGTATTTCGTTTAGACAGTAGCTACCGGCTCCGCATGAGCTCAGCCCCCTCCTTTTTTTTATCAATTCTTTTTTTTTTGTATAGCTTTATACCCAAAATCAGCACTTTTGAAACAGGAAGTGAAATAGAGGGATATGAGGCATGGCTAGAATGGGTGATCTGTTTGGTATTTTGAGCAAAACACTTCATAGACATGTTTTTTGTATATTTGTATATATCACAGACCTATGCTATTGCCTAAAAATAGCATGATAGGTGACTTTTAATACAGAGAAGCTAATATGACAGTTTAGCATATAATATCATTGAGTGCAATTTGAAAATTGCAAAAATATGTGCTTGCCAAAAACAGGACTTTTTGTATGTAACTTGTAACCAAATAGTTATGCTGCCCCTAATTATGGTTGCTATGCTGTGATTGGACAGATTATGTTAAGAAGTTCACAGCTAACAGTGAAAGTGAAAATAACCCTGCCCTTGTTGTTCAAATAACTTGTACATGAAGTTATATCTATGATATGAAGTGCAATGCAACATTTCCATCATTTTCTACACCGGCCGGGCTTCACTAAAACATCATTTTGTGCGGGGTAAATAAGTCAATGTGTGTATGTGTCTGTCCTTGACATGTGATAAAACACCACAAACCTGATTTTGATGCAACTCTGGGGAGTAATGGATCACAGCGCTCTGGCATTTTCAAAATGACTGTTTGGCCCAAGGTGGCAGCGGCAATTACCTGGCAAACATTTTAATAACCAGTCATATGTCACATGCTGCCGGGGAATAAAACGAAACTCAGAGCACTTACCCATGCTTTCCAAATTTCTCTCCAGGGCCAACAGTTTGCAACATATTGGATTTTTCCATATATTGAGCTGTTTCAAAACCAGTTTGCCCCCAGGCTTTATTTCTCCTTGTATTCATTTACTGATCACTTCAGAAGTCACTGCCTCATTTTAATCCCTTTCAACGTAAGGCACAAACATAAAAGTGTAAAGAGAAGAAAACAATGCAAATAGACCCATACAACCCATACAACATATTGTTACATAACAGACTTAAAAATGATTTGTTCCAGACATGGTGGCACAAAAGACACACAGCTCCTAAATAGAAAGAATATAATTAAACTACTGTTCACAGTGAATTTAGGAAAAGAACAACCCCAAGGTTTGCCAGGTGTATATCTGGCATCTTTCAACACAGTGGGATCCTTTACCTTCCAGCAATGCTTTTAATTCTCACAATGCACATACAATTGCTCTGTGAAAGACTTTAAGTAAAAATACAGCTGAAGCAGAAGTGCACCACAGAAGAACTTTCTTTGGGGTTAATGGAGATGTAATTAGGGTAGATGTGGTTTTTTGATCACACATTGGGACATTGTTATGTCATAGCAGCATGTTAAAAAGCCATTGCAGATTGGTTGAAAGTAGAACATAATAAAATAAACATAAATAAACAGGACCAACAGTGGAAAGATGCATGTCTATATTATATATAATAGACCAACCTACTGTAGTATTAAAACATTTTTTAAACATAGTAAACTATATAACTAGATTATTAAACTGTGCAGTGTAGTCACAGTTTTTATTTTATTTAGATGCAATAAGTTCAACTCTGAACTTTAACCCTGCAAGTTGTATATATTGTGTGACCAGATTCAACTCTCACAGTTTCTGGGCTGTGTTTGCCTTCCTAACCAACAAGCCCTACAGATTTGTTCTGCAACTCATCATTTCACTAGGTCAGCTGTATGGAGCAGTGCTTTACTTCTACACAGAGCACAGAGATGGTTATTCTTATAGTGAGTTGGGACGTGCTGCCTCTGCCTCCTTGCTTGGTCTGGGCCGCTCAATTGTCAGCGTCACAATTGAGTTGAATCTGGTTAAAAAAGGGCAGAGGTGAGCTGTGTTATTGCTGTTGGAAGGAGATATGTTGTGTATCGGTCCAGTTTCAGTCTGTTAGAGAAAGAGCAGTGCTGTCTGTCCATTAGCTGCTGGAGAAGATTTCCTGGTAGGGAAACCTAAGTGAAGATAGGTAATCTGCTCATCTGCTCTGCACAGAGACATACAGAGAGTCTGAATCTGCAGCATGTGAGTGTTCCTTTCCTTTTTGGCTGGTGTTATAAGCTCACAGAGATTATGGGGAATTTGTGTATTTATCACACTACAACACTAACACTACAGGGATCCATATCTTGCCCATGCACCACTGACGCTCCAATAGGTCAAAACCATTTAACCCATTAGACACAGTTGCCTCACACAAGTTATGGTCTTTGCCCAGTGAAATATTTTTTTCCATATCAGATCTTTTCGTTCAAGGGATTTAAAGAAACCTAAAGAGATACATATCCTGTATTTCTCACTAAAAGTAGAAAGAAGTTGTATAATATGGAAATGTTTTGGTATAGAAATGTTTATGTGCTTTATTTTACTTTATGAGAAATTGTGACCACTCTGAAAGTCCATTTAGCATTTATATTACTTGTAGAAATTGTAGGTGGAACAGATAGATCAAGGTTTATTACAATTCAGACCTTAATCTGACTGTCGGACAATAAACGGATAGAGATAACACTACAAAGAACATCTTGGTGCTCCTAAACATAGGGATATGTTCGCTGCTGTGTTTTGATATATGTAATTGCTTGTACAGTAAGTGTACGTCTCTCTGTTTTTCAGAGTATCCCAGCGCTGCCCTGCGGTAAAGCCCTTTACTCGTATGAAGGAAAGGAACCAGGCGATCTCCAATTCTCCAAGGGTGACATCATCATCCTGCGACGCAAGGTGGATGACAACTGGTACCATGGCGAGCTCAACAGTTGCCATGGTTTCTTGCCCGCTAGTTACATCCAGTTGCTGCGTCCCCTGAGCCAAACTCCACCGCAGGGCAAAGCACTGTACGACTTTGAGGTCAAAGATAAAGACCAGGATAAAGACTGTCTGGCCTTCAGCAAGGTAACACACACACACATGCTGTACACACACACACTTCACTTTTATATGAAACATAGAACAAATATTATTCGAACGGCACTTCGAGAGTGCAGACCTCCGCCAGCCATGGCCTTCCCCATAAGTGAAAAATAATGGGTGTATGCTCCAAAATAAATTGAATTTACCCTTGGCCCATGCTACACACTTGCACAAAGTTTCTTGAACCACAGGCCATTAGTTTCTGATGAAAAACAAACAAACAATCCACAAACATAACCTTCTTTGCAAGGGTAATAATGTGAAATATGGATGAATCAGTGGAGGGAGATTAGTGAAATGGCTGAATTTACAACAACAGGAAAAGTGCATCTCTAATCTGTGGTTTTAAAGCAGGGGAATCTTTGTAGGACTCTAATAATGTATTACTGCTGCCTAGCCCCTTTAGATTGGCTCTCAGACTGTTAACCAGAGCAACTTGGTAACCTTTTGTTCAAATTTCTATTTCTGATTTGGTTCATGTTGTCAGATGTTTAATTTGGTCTCACTTTATGTCTTGAGTCAGATTACCTTGTTAGTTTAAAAAAATATTTAATCAACCCAATCATGTTTTGTTAGTCAAGTTGTAATGTATTTTCGGTCAATAGAAACTGTTGAAATATGTTGTAGTCCCAAACCCTTTTGTTGTCATCATAGAAGATCATGTCAGTCCTGATATCGCACACACAGTACAGGAAAATAAAATTGCTGCATAAAAGAAAAATTACTTTTCACTTCCATAGCCATTTGTGTGTTTGTTTGATGTAAGGTGGAAATGTGTTTGTCATTGTCAAGTGCTGATGAGCTTCTTCACACTTTTTTGTTTTTCTGTTAAAGTCACAAAGGCTTGCATATTTCTGGACAAGAAATGAGTTGGTACTTTTAGTTTTGCCTTTGCCTTAACAATTTAACATTAATGTTGTTCTTGCAACTCAACCTCAAATGATGCATGAAAAGCTCTGCAAGTCAGTGGGTCTGATATGAGGTTGGAGTTGACAAAGAGTAGCAGTTGCTGCCTAAAAATACTTTTTTAATTACTGATAGTTACTTATCTAACCATGGGGCTTTGACTGAAACATTTTTTAAATGTACTCTAGTATTCTTGGAATATAGATTCTGGCATCTAAGATGTATGCTCATTAAAATGATTGGATTTTTCTTTTTGCAATGAGTTTGGAAAAAAAATACTCAACAACATGAAACAAACAAACCTATCCTCTCCATCTAGTAGGACACTTTAGATTGTCACTTGTTGAGTAATACATTATGTTGTGCCATTGATGGTGAGTTTTTATTATGTCATGCTGACCTACAAACTAATTCCACCAACCCTGGTCGAATTTCCATTTAAGTGAAGCAAAGCGATGTTATGTTTGTTCTGGTTGCCAGTATTAATAATAAGTATATTTTTCTCTAAATGCAGGAACCTGCATCTATTTGTCTTCATGTATCCTGTTGGTCTTGTGGGGTTTTGGATCTCAGGTGTGAGAGGTAACATGTGAAACACTGGGAGCGATCTCAGCGAGGTGTACTGTAGGCATCATCACCGAGAGATGTAAAGTGACAACTGGAAAGTGCAGGAAAGTAGGCACATACCTTATGTCTGCTTTTTCTGACCAAGGCTGCTTGTTAATTAGCACAGCGGCATGCTCTGCTCATTAACAAGCACAGTGTCTCTCCTGCACCTGTTAAAGTTGATGGCTCTTAGGATTTGTGCCAATTATCTTCAGGTGTATCTTCAGGTCTTCAGGTCCCTTTTGATATAGATGTCTTCCTATTTAAAATTAAATAATGTGTACATGTTGGATTTGGGGAAGGTTTTCTATGGATCAGTTTAGAGTAGGTTCAAAATCATTTCACACGGTATCAAACAAATTATAGTTTCAAAGGGATGGATTAGATCAGAGAAGATACTCAGGGGCAAATTCACAAAAGGATTCTACAGCTTTTTCTGCAGCAGTTACCCTGCACACATTAGACATAACGGTACTGTGTCATTTTCTAGGGCACTAGCAAAGATTAAAATACCCCCCTTAGTGCTTTCCTTGGTGCTCTTGCATGGATTTAAATGAGCTGATATGTAGGTCTACATTTGACGCCAAATTGAGCCTCATTGCAAATACAGTCTTCAGGGAGATGGTGGTAACTGAAGAGCATTTATAAGGTGGCATTTATAAGGTGTGTCATGCCAAGACAAGATCACCGGCTGTAATCCTTTCTTTGTGAATTCACCTGTCAGTCTTTTTAAAAGTATGTATGCAGGTTGGGTTTGGTGTAAAAAAGTAATTTGTATTCTGATATGTTTCTGTTCCTAAGAGCTTATTATTTGTTCCTGCTGTTACACAGACTCATTTATTTGAGGACTGAACACTCTCTCTGTCTCTGCCCTGTAATTGTGTGTTTGTGGAGGGAAGAAGATTACTACATTACAACGTACAGTACACTTCACTGTAGGTGCTGTAGGACTAATCACAGTAATGCAAAGCATAGACACCTTGTTACAAACTCACTCTGCTTTACATCCTGATTAACGGATAATGACGAGAATTTCAGAGTTCACATCATTCTGAGTTTTAGGGCTAATCTAATCATCAGGTTCATGATTGAAGATTACACAAAGACATACACTCACACAGACACGAGTGTCCCTGGGGTGCGCTGTGTGTGAGATGTCATGCAGAAACCAGTGTCTGTGATATTGTTTTTTCATGCGAGAGACCATTTCTCAGTATGATTAATACACAACAGTCATTTACCAGCATTATCACTGCCTTCCCTAATGGTGTAGCCAAGACCTGCATGTGCATGGGAGTAGAAGAGCAACTGAGGGAAAAGGAAGTGTGTGGTGGGGTTGAATGAAGAACATAATATGTTTCCATGTGTGTCAGACATAATGTTGCTGAAAACATTATAAGATAAAAATGAAGGCAATTGAAATGAAGTGAAACCAGTATCTGCCTATCAATCTAAAACCATATCCACGCACGATTTGTAGTCAATGAGCTACAACTTGCAAAACACCATTCGCCATCATTCCTAAGTTAAGCAATCCAACAGATGGACATACAAAATGGTGAGGAACGTTTTTTTCAAACCGTGTAAGGATTCAATAGACAATTTCAGAAGACACAAACATCCACTCACAAAGAGTTTGAGATGCTTTGTTTTGGCCAGTTTCTGATAAATAAAGTGTTTTTAAGTGATGAAGACAGAAAGCCGCATTTCTTTCTTTATTTATCCTTTTCTTTACTTTATTATAATACAAATGGATTTGAACACATGTGGTGGACCTACAATGTGTGTAGTCTCAATACTCATTTCCTCTCTCTCCAGGATGAGGTACTGACAGTAATCAGGCGAGTGGACGAGAACTGGGCAGAAGGCATGCTGGGAGACAAGATTGGCATCTTCCCCATTCTCTATGTGGAGGTAAACCCACAGACATTACAGAAACACACACAAAACACTTACATATCAGGTTATTTCAGAAATAGCTGTAAAAGCAACAGCACAACACCTTCAGTACAGTATTTTCATTTATCATAATGCTACTTTTGAAATGAAGAGAACATTTTCTTTCTTGGTTGAAAGTATATGCTGTGTACTTCGACAAGAAACAATGTCAATGTTTTGTTTGTATGAATGGAAATATTCCCAGTATGTTGCTAACATCCATTCAAAATGTACAAAAACTTGACATGTAAGTGCAATTTTTGCGGTTCACAAAAGAAAGATGGATATTAAGATAAACTTTATTTTCCTCCTTTAAACATGGAGATTGCATGTTTGTCTTACTTGAGGTTCCACATGATGTTTCAGTGTGAGGATGTGATGTTGTGTTTTCTATGTTTGTCCACCTATCTAAAGAAATGCCCGACCAAATATTAACAATTCCCCTGGAATATAAATTGCGTTATAAATGCTGTTTGAAACCAGGCAGAGCTGGAGTTTTTTTAAGGGATTTCCTCTCAGTAAACGGATAAAACCCCCATCACCCGAAACATTTTACCGTCTTTCGTAGTGCCATGCCTGTCAAGAGTGAAATATAGTTTACTTTTAATCCCTGTGCTACTGAAAAAAAAAACATGCACAATTTGCTCTGCATCGAATTTAAGGCTTTTAAGCCGTAGTAAATAAGCAGTTGGTAGAAACTGGAAAGAAAGTGTGCTTCCTTATGTTTTCTGTAAGCTGTCTCTTTTCATTTCATCACCACAAAATTGAGTGTGAGCTAATTATCTTGTGTCCCTGTTGTAAACAAACGATGACACATTCAAAACAGATGCATCTTTGCAAAGCAATAAGACCCAATGTACATGTCTTCTGAATTGTGTATTCATGTACTGTGGCTTAGAGAAATTCATTTACGTAGAGATTAAAGAGTGACACTAATGGGATGACTTCTTCATGCTGCAAACATTATTTTCCTTTGATAGCAACATCCCTACAATCAAGCTTCTCTTTTCTGTTTAGCCATCCTTTCATCATGCTGCCCTCTCAACACACACCATCTCTCTCCCTGGGATGACAGCCTGAACGGGTTTGGACTCTTGGCTGCCCAATCATGTCGCTGAAATTAGCTATTTGACCAAACGGCTCTCTTAGGTGATGACTATTAAGCCGTACAGAAGGCTGTGAGAGGCAGGGACAAACACACACAAACACACTGGGTCTACTATTAGATAGAGATGCATCAATTATTTAGAGCTCTCCATCACTCTGACACAGCAGGGGTTACAGGGGCATGTCGTGTGTGTGTGTGTGTGTGTGTGTGTGTGTGTGTGTGTGTGTGTGTGTGTGTGTGTGTGTGTGTGTGTGTGGTGTGTGTGTGTGTGTGTGTGTGTGTTGTGTGTGTGTGTGTGTGTGTGTGTGTGTGTGTGTGTGTGTGTGTGTGTGTGTGTGTGTGTGTGTACGCAGTGGGAGCTTAATGAGGGGGGCCCAGCTGGACTGCTGATGATCTGTGTGGTGTGTGTGTGTGTGTGTGTCTCTCTGGATATGAAGTACATCTTCTTGTCTTAATTTCCGACTGCTTGTATTCTGGATCAACAGACTTGAGATGAAGGATTTGCTGCTGATAGAGATGCCACTGAAATGGTCATAATTGCATGGAGTTGTGTGAAGTTATTTGGGAATGTTGTACACATATTCGATTGGCCAGCACCTTGCATTGCTGGTTGATGTTGCACTGACTTTTAGCCAAGTTGAACTATTTTTGCTGAAACAGGTTTCTTGGAGCCGTCTGCATCCGGACCACCGCTGTGCCAACAAATGTCTCATTGAAGACAGAAGATGTGGTATATTGCACAATGCTGATGTCACTTTTTTCCAGGCTGTGCTATTAGATACATGATAATAGAAACAAAGACACAAAGAGTACTGGTTTAACTTTGTCCTTGATTAAAATACCTATGTTCTGATATTATCGCAAAAAAAGAATCAATAGGATAACTTAAATTACTGAAATCAAAAACATTAATTAGCTTTTCCAACATAGGTTAAGTCAAATAAACATGCAGTTTTTAATAATCTATTCTCAAATGTATTGTGGTTAAATGGCCAAAGGAGACAGAAGTTTTGCATCAGAATTACTCTTTTTAGTACACTGTACATATAAAACAGATAATTAACTTGTCAGGAATTAGTTATATAAGCTAATTGCAGGATAGTAGGTACTGAATGTGAGTTATGTGTTGGCAGTCGTGGATGGATTCGCTCAGAGTTTGTGTTTCTGTGGGTGTATTTGTATCTCGATCAGGAACATGTTTGATGGTTTGTTGAGTTTATACACCTGGTGTGGATTTATGTTGCTATAAATAAACTACCAGAATTGAATATGGGTGGGTGTGCTGAGTGGGTTGGATGGTGTTGTATAAGTTGATTTGACGTCAGCTTATATGCGTTTGCTTTTGAGTGTGGATGGGTTTGGGCAGATGTGAGGTTGAGTCATGCAGATGGGAGAACAGGTGGACAGGTTTGTCATAAATGTGGGTCAGATGGTATAACCCATGTCAAGGACACCTCTGTCCCTTTGTTTCCCTTTCTTTCTCCCTCTTTCACTTTATGCATCGACCTGTCTCTGCGGCAGGAGGGAGTTGGCACACACCTGCCACTGGGTACGTTTGTGTGCATGAGCATGCATATATCCTGCCGGCTTACCCTTTTCGCACTGCAGATATCAGCTCATCAGCTCGAGTCTCAGCGATACCTGGGGAGAGCACCCACCCTCCAAAAGACTCACAGAACGGAGAGTACAGTTAGCTCAACACAAAATAGATGACCTTGGAGATTTCATCCGGCCAAAATCACCAAGCGAAGAATCTCAACATCTCTCTCTCTTACACATACACACACACACACACACACACACACACTCCCTTGTGTCCTTTACTGCAGCATGACCAGGCAATATAGCAGTGGTTGTTAAAGAGAAACTTCCTTATCAGTCATTTGTGTGTGTGTGTGTGTGTGTGTGTGTGTGTGTGTGTGTGTGTGTGTGTGTGTGTGTGTGTGTGTGTGTGTGTGTGTGTGTGTGTGTGTGTGTGTGTGTGTGTGTGTGTGTGTGTGGTGTGTGTGTGTGTGTGTGTGTGTGTGTGTGTGTTTGTGTGTGTGTGGTGTGGTGTGGTGTGTGTTGTGTGTGAGGAATAAACTTAAATCCATGGGTAAAGTTACTTGATTGGTTCCTTTTTTGGGGGGCATATCTGACTCACTTACCTTCTTTGTGTGTGTGTTCGTGTGTGTGCGCATGTGTGTCCGACCTCTAGTCCGCCTCATGAGAACAAACTGAGTTGTATCTGCGGTATCAATCCATCATGCTTATTAGCATATGATTTGGCATTGATTAGCATATCTATTAATATGTAAATGAAACATCACCGACGCTGAGACCAGACGGGTCAGTCGTGTCCACTCTCTCTCTTTCTGCCTCGAACACACAAACACACACATTCGTTAAAAAAAAAAAGGAATGCTAAACTTTGTCTCCAGGGATAATTCAGGAGTTTGACGTTACGCTAAGCAGACAGGATTTTACATTAGAGGACTGAAGATTTTGTCTATTTATGTGTCAGTTTATGTGTCCCTGTTTTCACATTGGCCTGTGTGCGGGCATAGTCACCCAAGCCTAGAGTTACACATATTTTCTTTATATGCTTGCTTTTTCCTCTGTAGAGACAAGGTTTTAACACTGTGCAGAGGTAATTATAGAGCATTAAGAAATATCAAAGCCCCATAATTGTCAACACGCTGACTGTTTTTCCATTTACAACCAAGACATGCTCTCAGCCACAAGGCAACAAAACACTAAGGTGTCACGTTGTGTGATAGCTATATAGGGGATTTTTCAGCTTTTATAAGTTATTGCAATATGCTGCTTATCTGTATGTGTATGGAACATCCATCCTTTCATTTTAACAACTTTATTTTCACTCCACTCTGATAAGACAAGTCTCAGCTCTAGCTTGCTAAAATTACACATTAAACTGTGTTATGTACTACACCAGTCATTTATTTTGGAAGTGAGGAAAATGAGGATCACATATTAGAGAACAGAAGATCAGAAATACGTGTCCTCTTGCCTCTTGTGCTATTCATCAACCTATCTTGTTTTGGTGTGAGTTGCAGAGTGTCTGAGACATTAGATACAGATATGTGTCTTCTCTCAAATCTATTAGAACTAGATGGAAATATTGTTACTCCCCAAATCAATGTCTTTATTGCCAGTATTGTTTACATCCGGTGCCATGTGAACTGTCCTTTTTAACAGAGCACAAACAATTTAAAATGCCAGACACACATTTTAAATGATGGTGCTCACACTTGTTTGGATCTACAAAGCTTTGTAAAGTGCCTGACATACTTTTCATTTACTATTACATTATTATAATTAATATTGTCATGTCAACGTACCGTGACAGAGGGAGCTTTGGTACCTTAAACTCCTCAGCAGTTTCTAAACAACAACAAAAAACAACCCACCATATTATTATAATCCAGATTGACCAGATCATGTGATAAATACAGCTAATTATGGACTCTTTGCTGGAGGGAATGTTTACTTCTTACATGTATTGGGGTAATGATAAAAGCAAAAACATATTCCTAACAGCCAATTAGCATTGTTGTTAAAAAAAATACCTCATTTGTAAAGCGTAAGATGACAGATTTTCCTTTTTGGTTAGATGTGCAGTGTGTTGCATACATCTTAATCTCATTCCTTAAACTTTCAAATATGCTATTTTGAGTGTGTGTGCTTGTGATTTGGTGACTACATTTGGTAGAAATGCGTTGATTTAAAGGGTGTTAATATCTTACATCTTGACAGTCTTATAGGTACAACAACATTACTTTGTTCTAAAGCATTAATTAATGCATTCATCTAATTAATGCATTCATCTAAGCATTAATTAAACCAAAGTTAGGTGGGAAAAAACGGGATGCTCATGTTTCGTTATGTTGTGCGTGGGAGTTCTTTTTGACTTTTTTACACAGTCTCACTGGGCCAGCTGTTGTAAGTGATGATTGTAATGCTGCTCTTTTTTTGAAAAGCTGCCAACAAAAACCAGCGAGGAAAGGCCACAAACATTTGTTCTGGATGAGAACCACTAAGGACTGAAATGTAACACCTGAACTCTCCCTCTCTTCTCTCTTGTCCTCCCCGTCTCCTCGCCTCTCTGATCTGTCAACCACCTGCTTCTCCTCTTCCGGTCCTCTCAGTTAAATGAAACAGCAAAGCAGTTGATGGAAATCGACAAGCCCACGTTGACTAACGGTCCAGGTCCCAGCTCAGAGCCAGCCACGTTGGGTCCCTGCTCTCCTGGTCCCTCCCCCAGCGCCTCGCCGTCCAATGGAAATGGAAATGGCCACCGGAAAGGCGAAGGGAAGAAGAACGCCAAGAAGAGGCATTCGTTCTCCGCGCTGTCAGTCAACCAGAGGGCCGCGCAACTCAACAACAGACACAGCATGGAGATCTCCCACCCTGTCCTCATCAGCTCTTCGGACCCCCGAGCTGCTGCACGCATACAGGTACACACACACAGAGACACACACATACACACACACACACACACACACACACACACACACACACACACTGTTATGAGTATTTATATGAAGCAGTGGTGTTAATTACATATTTTTGGAATTAAATAAAGATACTTCAGTGTGAATGTAAAGTTTGTGCATTCAAACTTGAGTCAAAGTGTGTGAAGTATATACACAAGCGTTGCAGTACTTCAATTATTTTCAGGCCGTATGTGGCTACATTTGGCCATTTGACTAATTAAATACAGTATATGAAGAAAAAAAATGCATATAACAATTAAATTAAATGTAAAAACATTTTTGTTATCTTAATAGCAATTTACATATCTGAAAAACTATTTTCCTGCTTAATATGTTTGGATTAAGGACATGTATGAGTCCAGTTTGTCACACATGAAGGCCATCAAAACAACAGATTATCACCATTATAAGGTTCTGCAGATTGATTTAAACATATACAATATATAATTATATATGTTATTTTAAACCTGCAATGTTTTCCGGGTTGACAGTACCAATAAGTGCAGAAATTAGGTTTTATTTCATTTTAAAACAAGCCATTACTGCACAAACTGAAACGTCAGGCAATTAGTCTACATGAATATATGTATGGGAAAGGAAATATCCTGAAGGTTGGCTCCTTGTATAATTACATTTTTTGGTTATTTTTGCTAAGCAGCATTTCACATTTGATAGTGAAAATGGAGCTGATTTAATTTACTTATTTTAATCTAAATATGAAAAGAAAATATATGAGAAATACTGAAGGAAAGGTACATTATAACTGTACTTAAATGTGTCACATAAATGAATTATTTAATTTCCTCCTCTATTATGTATTTAGTATATGGATAAACTTGACATTTTGTATTGCAATTTCCTGTCAACATGTATACGCTGATTTGGATCAACAGTATTTGCAGTACGCCTCGTTTGTGCCCAGCTTATTTTTTGGTTTGGCTCTAAAAAATATGCTTTAAATATGCAGTAAACATGCAGGTGTCCCCTCTCCACTAGATATTTTATTAACTTATTCCCCTATCACATACTCTGACAGTTGGATGTGCCTAACATCATTGCTCTTTCTGATAGCTGGAGACTGGAGACACATTGCTTCTGCATTCATTGCCTCTGGATGCATTCACACCTGGGTTAAATGCGTTTTTGAATAACACCCAGGATGCATACTGAAAAGCTGGAAATGCTGCTGGCATATATTGGAGTAATGTTCTGTTTTAAATGGAAGCCACCTGATTTGTATCTCTGTGTGTCTGTAGGATGTATCTCACCCGGGTCCCTCTCCCTCCTTGGCAGGGGTACTGGTGCCCCCCAAAGTGGCATCCATAACCTCTGAGCTGCTGGCCCACGCTAAGGTGCAGCTGCCACTCAACATGTGAGTACACCTCAGGGTGCTGTCAGCTCTCCCACCTGTGACCCCTCCTTCCTCCCCCGTTCTGTTTTCCACCCGAGTGGATACGAGCCCTGAGATCCAAGCATGATTTCTGAACCTGCCTCCTGGCAACGTTTAAAATATTTCCTCTTTTGTGCCCAAAGTTATTGGCCACTTTCCACCACCTCTGCAACCACATTTACTCCTCCACTGGTCAACGATCAAATCCCCCTCAGAAAGGAAAAATACCATCACACCGTGCCCTCCGTTGAGTTGATGCTTACATCAGTGTTTCATAACGAGGCTTTCAACAGCTCAGCCATCCCTTACACTCACAATACATTTCATTGTACAGCTGTGATTTGCTTTCATAGGGAAGAGCCATGGGAAAAGCTAGTTCATCACCTTTTCTTATCACTATTTCCTCAGCCATTGTAGGTAAAATAAAAAATCATGCCAGGCTTCAACTGTGTCACACCAATGTACTGTCCGGCCCTAATACACACGGGTAACAGAGAGAGAGATGAGGATGACATGAAAGAAAATATGTTTGTTTTTTGTTTTTTTTTCAACCTTTCAACCAAATCTGCTCAAATATTACAACCTCTTACACATTTTATTTACAATAGATGGGTATTACGAAGCATTGTAGGGTTTGCTTGGAAGCTGTCCCAGTGACTTAAATTATCTTATCTTATCATTGTGTGAATGGATTAAGAGTGAAAACCACCTGACACATACCAACACAATTCAATTCTGGTGGAAATCTAACCACACCAGTCACATCCAGATGGCTGGTGAGGCGCCAACGCTGAGCAAGACTTGTTCTATAATTTACCTCCTAATTAATCTACCAGGTAACTGCCAGAAACACACAGGTATCTTCAAGGTGAGTGTGTGTTTGTGCCCTTGTAATTCTACCTGTATGCGTACCGATTCGAGTTTTAGACCTTGAGAGTAAGGACATTTTGGGATATTTTTGGAAAGTGAGGACATAAGGTCAGTAATCACTTTTTCCAACGTGGGAATTAGGTTTATGGGCCAGGAGGGTCCTCACCAGTATAGAAGTACAAGTGTGTGTGTGTGTGTGTGTGTGTGTGTGTATGTGTGTGTGTGTGTGTGTGTATGTGTGTGTGTGTGTGTGTGTGTGCGTGCGTGCACATGTGTGTGTGATGTATACTATTAACTGTATACTGGGATCCTGCCTGCAACATTGTCAGCTTTAATTATATCACTTTCCAAATAGCGCTCTGTACACATATACACACACACACACACACACACACACAACACACACACAAACGTCCGGAGTAGGCTTGTTCCGCTGATGAGGTCGGACGTTTCCATCTTGACCTGGCAACTATTCCTGTTGCCATGGAAAGACGGGAGACGGTCCCCACATCTGTTACCATGGCAACGGGGAATCAGCGCATATAGGGCTTGTTTACTCTGCGGTCTTATCGTCTTCTGTCGTGAGCCTGCCACTAACATCCTGCTGGGGCCAGAAACTTATTTATATGTTAACGCGGAGGCACCACTCATGAACACAGTCTCACATGTAGTGGATGCTAATTTCTGCATTTATCAGCGTACCTGTGAGCAGACAGGTAAACATGGGGTTATTGATTTCCCATTCATGGGACAGCACACAATATGGGAGGGAAAATCATTGAGGCAGCCTCTGGTGGTCACATTAAAACCTCCGAGAGAAATTATTTGAATTCTCCTTGAGAATTGTATAAATCACAGGCCACACTGCAACATTAAAACCGTCATACATCTTAGATTTTATATATGAGCCTCTGATTCTGATATTTTTACAATGTCTTTTGTTATAGTTTAAGGGCACCATTTACTCCAATATCATATAACACAAAAAGCCCCTGATTTTGGTCAACTGGTACTATTCATTTTGTATACATTTATAAATACATTTTTCGGGAAATTGGTTGGTCATGTTATAAATTAAAATTGTAGTACAAATAGGAACAATCTAGTATTTAGGGATTTCCATACAATAATAACTCCAAAGGCCTCATTCTTTTACATAGTCACCCGGTTAAAACTGTCAAGGAGACTGTAGTCCAAGGTAACAAAGTCGATATAGTAGATATATAGTTTAGCATAGTATATAGTATAGATGTAGTAAAATATATGTTAAGGATTTATTAGTTATATGCCTCAAAATGTATTTTATTGAATAATGAGTACTTTCACTATCCTAAATGTTGCCAATATTTTCAAAGAGAAATCTGAATTTAAGTCAGCAACGTCTACATCTGAAGTTATCAGAGAACAAGCTGAGCGAACATTAGCGGCAGCCGTTCGTATGATACAGCACAAATCGACTTGTGCATTTAACTGTAGTAAAACTATCTGTAAAGATCTTTACTCCGTTAAGTTGTTGAGATATAAATAGTAGAGAGCCTTTAAGTAGAAAGTTGTATTGGATTCAGAAAACAATCCTGATTTACTTAAATAAGCTTGTCTTAACTTGTAGTCCTCCCCCACAAAATAAACTTTAAAGGGTGTTTTGTTGTTGCTGTTTGAATGGAATTATTTTCAGATGCTGATGGAGACCAATTACTGATTTCCTACTATCTCTCATATTTACTGTTGCCACCTACAGTTGCTTTCCCGCTCTGGGGAAAAGGATGGTATATGGTGGGAGGACCAGCCTCCACAGCTCCTCTCTTTGAGCTGACACAGATCCTACTGTAGGACTGCTTTCTGAAGGAGTAGGTGCTGCATCGACATTGTGCAGTTTCTCATCCTCTGCACTGTACATCAAACACCTAAAAAAGAGATATATCAAATAAACACTTCTAGAGAGATTATTAATGAATATTCGTGAGCCATTTTTTGTATACTAAAGCTGTTATTTTCCTCTGATTCAAGTTAAAGACCTTTGGAGTTTGGTATTCTCTCCTCCCTCCTAACAGTTGCTTTTCTAAATGATTGATTTGCTCATTTTCATTTATTTGTTTAGTTATTCATTCATTTGATTTTACTTTGCATAATGCACATTAGGAATAACCCACATGAGAAATGATGGGGATTTAATGAACAGTTTTCGGAGATTTCCTGCTGACTTGAAAGGGTTTCTTTATTTTTCCTTACTTTTACATTGTGTCTGTTGCCTTTGTTCCACAGATATCTGGCTTTATACGCCTACAAGCCCCAGAAGGCAGACGAGCTTGAACTTAGGAAAGGGGAGATGTATCGGGTGACAGAGAAGTGCCAAGACGGGTGGTTCAAAGGCACCTCGCTGAGAACCGCTGCCTCCGGTGTCTTCCCGGGAAATTACGTCACCCCCGTGTCCAGGTCAGTGAGCTCAGGCTTGGGGAGGGTGGAGATTATCGTGGTGGCACACCTTCCAAAGGAACTATAGCTAGGTTTCAAATGAATTGCACATTTTGAGATAATTGGCAAAAAGTTATTTAATCTAAGTAAGCAGTATGTGGTGCCATATCTTAATTCTTTAGTAGTTTGCAACATTACAGAAGAAGAGGGTGCTCCAAAACAATGTGATACATCGAGAGATTGTCTCAGCTGAAACCAGGAAAGCAATGTAGACAGAATCAAAGGAAATAGGATATTTCTATACTTATTTTTTGCTCCTGTAGTTTTACATCCCTTCAGATGAGCTATGCTCTAGTGTGTGTTGAAGTATAATTGTTTCATGTAGATAATCATACAGTTGCTTAATCTGTTTCTATTGTACACCAATTTTCTACCTCAGCAAATCATGAGATACTCGCTATATATTTTTTAGCCTCTTGGCATTTCCACTTGGTTGGCTGGAAATGCTTTTGAACTGGTGTTGTGCAGTAACACACTTTCTTTGCTCAAGTTGAAAAAGGGACAAAATGTCATGGCAAAGTGTCTGTCTGTAAAAACAACTGTAATTTACTGTAAATGTAATTGTGGCTACCTCGTTCAGATCAGACAGCTGATGGGTTGGTAGAGATGGTCAGGGAGCTTCTTCTTCAAGCAATCATGTCATTGTTTTTTTCCAACATTTGCTCCACTTACTAATTGAGTTCCTTCGTGTTGGTCATGTCAACCCAGCAGCAGTGTAGTACAATCAGACTGAGGCCCCTAATTGTGTCCTCACACAAAGGCAGTGGTGATTTGCATTGACATTTTTGTGGTAATTTTCTGGCTCCAACTGAACCCGAATACACATCAGGCTGAGCAGTGCAATTTTGCTACTTGTTACGGCACGTAATTACACGTCTTCCAGTACTCACGCTGCCTCTTGTCACAGAGGAACGCCCCGAAAAAGTGGAGTCGCAATCTGCCGATACATACTGTATTCCTGGTTCTGATCATGTATTCCTCCTGCTTCGTCCTCTGCACCACACCGTGCACTGTCAGGATCCTGCTTTCATATCTGGCACTAAAACTGACAAAAAGGATTTGGTCACACCAGTGAAAACATATTCTTACCAGGAAGGGACTGAAAACTGTGAACAGTTTACTTTTTCAGCAGGAAAGAAGACCAGATTTTGAAGTATGTATTAGAGTGGAAACCACAAGAAAATCCATTTTATCCAATCTGTTGAAATCTGTTTTAAAATCTGTTAAAATACAATATAATGTACAAAACAGCAGTCAGCTGATACTGACACTCCCTTAGGTCGGGTTACCACAAACTTAGTGTAGATCATCATCATCATCACCACCACCATCATCGTCATCATTTTCATCACCATCGTACACACTGTTACTCAAATCTCTTAAAACCAAATATAGCAGAAAAATGAGTGTGCTGAAATCATATTTGGCAATTTAATCACCCTCATTATTCCTGTATGCGTGAAAACATTTGCATAGGCTGTTCATCTAATCTGTATTCTGCTCAATGATGCAGTCAAAGAAAAAGAAAGAGAGAGGGGGAGAGAATTAAAGCAAGGGTGAATTAGAATAATAGAAAGAAAGAAAATAGAAAGGATTAAATGAGGTGGAGAACAATAACGACAAGATGAAAAGAAAGATATGGAACTGTAGGATAGAAAGTATGAGTGTAGGGAAAGGAAAACAGACTGGGAGAGTGAAGAGGTGAGAAAGGCAGAATGAGGTGGGAAGAAATTGAAATACAAGGTAGTAGGAAAGAGGCAGAAAGAGAAAATGAAATGCAGAGATGAAACGGTTGCAGAAACAGCAGGGATCCCTCTCTGGATATGAATGGCTGCTTCACATTCTGCTGTTATACAATCTGAGAGTGAGAGAGAGGACAGGCAAGTAATCAAATGAGAGGCAATTTGTTATTTTTACGCAAGCATACTCTCTCCTTCTCCCTCTTTCCCTCCCTCCGTCGCTCCTTACCTATCTCCCCTCCTTTGTCTGCAGTGCAGCTCAGAACATTTACAATATGTTAATGAGAGGCTGCCAAAGATGCCCACACACACACACAAATACACACACACACACACACACACACACATTGTGGCTGCTAAATAAGTATGTCAGTCCCTCACTTTTGAATATACACTGAACAAAAATATAAATGCAACACTTTTGTTTTTGCTCCCATTTTTCATGAGATGAACTCAAAGATCTAACACATTTTCTATATACACAAAATAACCATTTCTCTCAAATATTGTTCACAAATCTGAAAAAACCTGTGATAGTGAGCACTTCTCCTTTGCCGAGATAATCGGGTTAGGGTTAGGGTAATGTTGTGAATCGAGTGGCCCATGGTGGTGGTGGGGTTATGGTATGGGCAGGCGTATGTTATGGACGACGAACACAGGCCACTCGATTCACAACATTACCCTAACCCTAACCCTCACACCAGATACTGACTGGTTTTCGGACCCCCCCAATAAAGCAAAACTGCACGTTTCAGAGTGGCCTTTTATTGTGGCCAGCCTAAGGCACACCTGTGCAATAATCAGGCTGTCTAATCAGCATCTTGATATGCCACACCTGTGAGGTGGGATGGATTATCTCGGCAAAGGAGAAGTGCTCACTATCACAGATTTTTTCAGATTTGTGAACAATATTTGAGAGAAATGGTTATTTTGTGTATATAGAAAATGTTTTAGATCTTTGAGTTCATCTCATGAAAAATGGGAGCAAAAACAAAAGTGTTGCGTTTATATTTTTGTTCAGTGTATGTTGTGGAATTGAATGTCATGATTGGTACAAACATGCAAGATTCCTGAATGCATTTTATCATAGTTTTCCTGAATTAATTTGATATTTTTTGATAAATGATTGAGTTTCATAATGCATAAATGCTGTTCATGAGGATTTTGAACTCTGGCAAGATGCGCTATTGGTGTAAAGGTTGATTTTTTTCCCTCTTGTAAAATACTGTAGTAAGAATCACAATCACTTACTGATAGCAGCAAAAAACATCCGTATGGGACTTTACGAGCGAGCCAAACACACTCACTCACTGAATTCCTCACACTTGCCTCATCCCTCTCTCAACGTCTGTTACTACTTGGTGACCTCAACATTCACATTGACTCACCCACCTGCAAGCTGGCATCCAAATTCACAACCCTACTGGACAATTTCTCTATCACCCAACATGTCACCTTCCCCACCCATGACAAAGGACACATTCTTGATCTCGTCTGCTCTACCAACCTCCCAGTGATTGACCTCCACCCTTGCCCATTTCCCCTCTCCGACCACAAACTCATACAATTCACCATTGCCCCCCCCACCCGAAACCCCTGCCCACCCAGAAACATCACCTTCCGTAATCTACACTCCATTGACCATAACCATCTCTCCGAACTGCTATCATCTAATCTCCCCCTGGACGCAACCCTCAGCTCCCCTAATGATCTGCTCAACCACCTCAACTCCACCCTACTCACCTCCCTCAACACTTTAGCCCCCCTCAAAAATAAAACTGTTACTTTCAAGACCTCCTCACCCTGGTTCACACCCGCACTGCGTAAAATGAAGCAGCGAGGCCGCCAACTTGAACGTCTTTCAAACAAATCATCCCTCACAGTCCATTACATAAGCTACAAACTCCATCTCAATGCATACAAAGATGCTCTTATTGCCGCTAAATCTGCCTACCTCTCCAACATCTTCACTGACCCCTCCCGTAACCCCAGGATCCTCTTCTCCACAGTTAACAAGCTTTTCAAACCCCGTGCTGATAACCTCCCTACTTCTACTTCCGCTACTTGCAGCTCATTCCTCCAATTTTTCGCAGACAAAATTAACGCCATTAACCACTCCTTCTCAGCTCCATCTGATATACAAGCATCTCCCCCAACCTCCACCACTACCATTTCTCCCCCCATCTCCCTTAACCTCCTGACTCCTCCTCCCCAGCGCCGCCTCTCCCAGTTCAACCTGGTGACCCCACTTGAAATACTCCATGTGATCGGTTCCTCAAATCCCACAACCTGCTCCCTTGACCCTCTACCCACTCCTCTCCTGAAGTCCTGCCTCCCAGTCCTCTGCCCCTATCTTGCTAACCTTTTCAACTCCTCGCTGTCCCATGGAACCGTCCCCTCTGCCTTCAAAACTGCTGCCGTTACTCCAATCCTCAAAAAACCTGGTCTTGATCCCTCCTCCCTCACTAATTACCGCCCTATCTCCAACCTACGATTCCTCTCAAAAACTCTTGAACGCATTGTAGCCAAACAAATTCACTGCCATCTCCAAACCAACCAGCTTTATGAACCCCTTCAGTCTGGATTTCGTCCTCACCACAGTACAGAAACTGCACTCGTCAAAGTCCTCAATGACCTCCTCACCTCTGCTGACACTGGTTCCCTCAATATTCTCATCCTCCTCGACCTGAGTGCAGCCTTCGATACCGTGAGCCACAACATCCTGCTCACCCGACTCAGGGACATTGGTATTGAAGGTATTGCACTCAGATGGCTCCAGTCCTACCTCACAGAACGATCCCACTTCATCTCCCTCCCAAACCACTCCTCTGCCACAGCCTCAGTCACCCAAGGCATTCCTCAAGGATCAGTACTTGGCCCCCTCCTCTTCATCATTTACATCCTCCCCCTCGGTCAGATACTCTGCCACTTCAACCTGGACTTCCACTGCTATGCTGATGACACTCAGATCTACCTCAGCACCAAATCCCTCCATAACCCACCCCTTACCCACATTGATTCCTGTCTGACAGCTATTAAAACTTGGATGCAACATAACCTCCTCAAACTGAACAGCAACAAAACAGAACTCCTCCTAATCGGCTCCAAATCCACCCTCAGCAAGGTCACTAACATAACTCTCACCATCGATGGCACCATTGTTTCCCCCTCCAATCAGGCTCGCAACTTTGGCGTAATCTTTGACCCCACCCTCTCCCTCGAACCTCACATCCGCCAAACAGTCAAAACCTCATTTTTCCACCTCCGCAATATTGCAAAAATCCTACCCTCTCTCACCCGCCCCGCAGCCGAACGACTAATCCATGCCTTCATTTCCTCTCGCCTCGACTACTGCAACTCACTTCTTTACGGCATCAGCACTACATCGCTCAACAGACTCCAACGGGTTCAAAATGCAGCTGCATGTCTCCTCACGCATACCAAATCATGGCATCACATCACCCCAGTCCTCAAAGACCTCCACTGGCTTCCTGTCTCCCATCGCATCAACTACAAAATTCTGGTCCTCACCTACAAAGCACTCCACCATCTGGCCCCCCCTTATCTCACAAACCTTCTCACTCCTTATCAACGCCCACGGTCCCTCAGATCCACCGAAGCCGGACTCCTATCCATTCCCACATCCACACTCTGCAGCTTTGGGGACAGAGCCTTCTCAGTGGCAGCTCCTAGGCTCTGGAATTCCCTCCCCCAAGATCTCCGTGACTCTGAGTCCCTCACAGTCTTTCAGTCCCGCCTCAAAACACATCTTTTCAACTCTGTCTACCCATAAGCCCCCCCCCCCCCCTCTCAATCAACTTCATCTTGACTGCCTTTTTATTTTGTACTTACTTGTTTGCCTGTCCTTGTTTGTCTACCCTCCCTCATACTGTAAAGCGTCTTTGAGTTGTGAAAAGCGCTATATAAATAAAATGCATTATTATTATTATTATTACTCGATAGGCAAAGAGTGTGTGAATAACTCTGATGTTTCTGTTGGTACACACACACATGCTGTACACACGCAGAGAAAGCCATAACTCTGTATGTGTGTGACAAGAAGTCGATGGGCGGCCATAAGAGTGTGAATACGAGTCAATAATGTTGGGCTCACTGTTCTGCCATTCAGCACTCTGCAGAGAGGAGCTCGAGCAGCCTGCAGCTCCATAGGTGTTACAGTTGGACATTAAGTCGTGCTGATCCACCGGTCAGATAATAGCTCTGAAATCACTCACTTTGACAGAGGATAATGGCCCCGTTTGCACCTCCTGGTCTGCCATTATGGACAAAACACTGGCGATTAACATTTCTTACTAAACAAAACTCTATGAGGCTGTACTCAGGCACAGCTTCATAGAGTTTGATTGAGCTAAATGCTAACACCACAAACAAGTATAATGAAGCCTTGTTTAGCTTCTTAGCATGACAACAATAGCTAATCAGCAGTTCTGGTATTTAGTTGTGAAAGAAAGTAATGATGGAGAAAAAAGGCATTACACATTAATTGGTATGACAGAAAGACCCTTATTCCTAAAGCAATGTAACTGTTGGTGACATATAATTAGATTTAAAAAATCTAAAAAAAACATCAATGACAAGTCTCAAAACATTCAATGACAAGCCTCACCCCTCTGTCTCCCGCAGGGCTCCGTTTGGAGTTGGATCTTCTCGGTCGTCTGTATCCAGTCCAGTGGGTGGAGGAGGAGGAGGTAGCGGGTGCAGTAGAAACTCTGCCCCTTCGTCCCCATGCTCCCCGGGGTCCTCTTCTTCGCGTCCCTCCACCCCACTAGTAAACTCTGTTGCCAGTCCCGCCTCCTCTCCACAAACTGCCGCCGCCCAACTGAAGAACTGCCTGCGCTCCAGCCAGCACACAGCCAACCAGGCCCGCACCTCAATGCAGCTGGGTAAGCACAAACACACACACACACACACACACACACACACACACACACACACACACACACACACACACGCACACACACACACACACACACACACACACACACACACACACACACACACACACACACACACACACACACAGAGACAAACACATGTTAGAAACACACAAAATGGGCTTTAATCATTAAGCACTGGATCCATGAAACATTCAGAAGGTTCGGTTTTGTTTCTATTTATTGGTCAATCCAATCACATGTTTACTGATTATTTAGGAATTAACATAATCACATCTTTACATAGTAAATGAACTATGTATAGTTTTCCTTTCCAAAGCTGCACTCAAATAGAAGTTGAGATATCTACGCGTGAAACAAACATCCTGCAACAGAAGCAGCCACGTTAAAGACTCACAGTATGACATCATGAGAAAGGAGAGCCATTTCTTGTTGCACCCTCCAGAGAAATGTTAAGCAAGTGGAAGGAATTTACTCACATCTCTGCTATTTTTCATGTCATGCTCGGCAATATCACGGCGCGCGATAAGACTGCTCAGCAGCCTACAGACTTTAAGGAGCAGAGTGCAGATAATTTGGGTCGTCACGGCATTTTATCCCCTTAGTCTGTGATTACAGAATAATAGAATATTGATCAATCATTAATTCAAGTAGCCTCTGCACCATGTAAAACTGTGCAGGTTTATGTTAACAGCAGACTATTTAACCTCTGGTTCCATCATGCTGAAAGGAATCAGAACTAAAGAAAGAACCAGTTAGTGACATTCAAGTACACAACATTGCCAAAAGTATACACATTTGAACATTAAGATCATAAAAGATAGTTGAGAATCTCATTGCAAAACACACCAAAAGTACAAGCCATAAGTATATTTATCGTATATCAAATACATATTGATAAATCAGTCATATGCACATCATCTGTTTGATCATCTCTAACTTTTTAGTTACAGTGCTTATAAAGACACACTGACACTTCCACAAAGACCTACTCATTTTGAGTATTCTATTCATCAGATCTTGTGATTCATTTATTTCAGACATGTTTGCCTTAACAATAAAGTAGACACAGGAGAAAGCTGATTAGGAGAAAGAGATTTTGGGGGGAATTGCAATGATATTGTCAGAGCCTTAATCCACTGTAGGCCCCCAGCAGCCCAAACATGCCTGTCTTTTGACTGTTCAAAAACACAGAATAGAGAAGAAAACACAAAACAATCATTCAAACAGAGAGAGAGAGAGCAAAAAGGGAAAAGGTGTATTCTTGCTGTGAGGGGACAATTGAAAAACAGAGCCTTCATGCTGCGAACAATTTTGCTTGAAAAAAACCCTATGATATTGTTTTATGAACATCATGCATGCTCACTCCATCTTTCCTCTGCACTATACGAACCCACTGAATCATCGCTGAACATAAGCCTCTGTAGCATAACAGCTACAAGAACATGCTGCAACTCGGAGCAGAATTATTCAACACAACTGCAGAATGCACTGAAACTGTGCACATACAGTCGGCACAAAACAGAGATCTGATCGAGCAGTGGTATTGTTTGTGCACACATACACACAATCACAAACGGGACACACACACCTATTTGTGAACAAGGTCCAGATCATACCAGCCTTGTACCAGCACTGAGTCTATTCATCTCTCCAGAACCCCTTTCTCTCTTCCCTTTGTATGTTTTCTTTCTCCTTCTGAGAAAATAATGGTGACCGTTTCTTTGGGATGCTGACAAGTACACACTGTGAGAACACTGCCAAGAATAACACACACACACGCACACACAGGCATGTGCACAGTGAACACACATATTTCCTGTACGCGCAGCTGAATGACATCACTGTGCTTGCTTTTTGTTTTATGGAGGCGTAATGACAGAGCTTCATGCCTCTCTCCTTTCCCCCCTCTGTGTTTCTCTCTCACTCTCACATACACATAAACAGACACACATCTGGTCTCCATTACAAAATAAAGTATGTGCATAGTTCTAGCGCTTAGTGGTTTTATCACATGACCAGCGAGCCTCTCTGTGGATTTCTGCCTAAGTACTGCAGTGTGGAAGAACAGGTGGCTAGTGTGTGTTTTTGAGCATCTATGCCTATGTGTGTGTGTATCTGTGTACTGTATCCTCATGAGCAACAAATTACCTCGTACAAATTGAACGCTGGGAAAAGTGACCCAAAACTCAGGACATCTCAGACAGTTTTTGTTCCTGATGGGGTTTGTTCAGAATTTAGGGTGCTCAAAATTAAGCTTAGATTATTCACAGTGCTCCACATATTCAAATGTTTTAGGGATGGGGTTTGAACTATTCAACCTTACTCTCCCAGGTTGGGCTGTTTACCTGGTGTTTGTGAGTTTTATTCAGAGTAAGAAATGGACAATGTAGGAGAATTGAAGACTCCAAACTTTTAAACAAGATACTCATAGATAATTAACTTAATATGACATATGGGGATAGGCATGTTTAGAAAAACAAAGGTTGGAAGACTTAAAAGTGATATCTGTCCAAGGTGTTAACTTGGTGTTAATCTGTTTGTTTGTTTGTGTAAACCTTGTAGTGAAAGAGTTTGTTTATTATAATATGATATGATAACATTGTCGGTTTTAGAAGCTTAAGCTTCCACCTACACATTTTCAGCCAGTTTAGTTATTTATTTATTTTATGTGCTTTCTTTTCGAAATGTCATAAATACTGTAGTACATTTTAACTTCTCATTATTTTCAGCAGCCTTTTCCTATGTCATCCTAAAGCCTTGACGCATAAACAAATAATGGGTGTTAATTAATGTTGCTCTACCCAGTATCCCTTTTCAGAAAGAGAGTCTCTCTGTAACCTAAAGTCTGCATGTGGCTTTTGAAGGATTATCTTGATATCATATCTCTCTTCAGATATTGAGAGCTCCCAAAACATTGGCATGGACTCACTCAGGAACGAAATAAGTGCATTTATAATCAGTTTTTCCATTAACAATAACAAGTGTTTTTTCTGTTTTAGTCCACAGTCCACCAGCTGGCAGCCCGGAGCGTCCCACAGTGGCTCTCTCCCCGCTGCGTCCTCAGAGCTCCTCCCCCTCGCGCTGCCCCGGCCAATCGGGTCGTCCTCACTCCATGGTGTCTTCGGGACCCTGCCTAGGGCCCTCCCCTCTCTCTTCACCCGCCTCGAGGCCCCTCCTCCCGCTCTCCTCCCCTCTGTCCTGCCTCACGCCTCCCAACGTGTCAGCGGTGCTCCTCAACGGCGACCCAGCCAATCCCCTCCAGCCGCCATCGCCGGGCCCCTCCCACGCACCCAAAGCAGAGAAGGTGAGCCTCGTCTTGACAACTGCAAAAGCACATTTTAGCTGCGAGCCATGTGTCATTGCTTTGTTTTTAGATTCAACCACTTTTCAGAGTATAAAGCAATTCATGCTGTAAAGCAGGGGTGCCCAACCTTTTTTGAACCGAGAGCTACTTTTAAAGTTGCCAGTCTGCCGAGATCTACCAGTTCAAATAGCGAGGCGTAGCCATTACTGACAGCCTACTACCAGGTAAATACACACTTCTACTTGTATAAAACTGACCTTTGTACGATAAATACTTCATAAAATACTGCAGATCCTTTATCTTACCTCTTTCTAATCTACACACATACAAGTATTTAACTGAAGTTACACAACAGTGTTGTTGTTATAGAGTTGGAGTTTATTCACACATCACATACTACAGTGGGTAATGTTTTCAAGAAACATTGAACAGTGCTGCCACATATGACACAGGGAAAAAAGAAAATACTCTGAACCCTTTCTTTGCCATTATATAAAAATAGTGTTGCTACAAAAGTATAAATGAGGCTTACTAATAAGACAACTCAGATCTGAAGCTACACAGGAATCTGCTGCCAAAGTGCAATAAAAAAGACAACATTAATAGAATCAAACCCTTTTTTTGTTGCATTTTATTAGAGTATAAAAATAAATGCCTTTAAAATAGGATGCAAGCAACACTAGTTTCTTAACCTGAATTGATAATAGACTATAATCAATTTAAGTTTGCATTCTTATACCATTTTGTACAATAATTATAATGAATAAGTTCAAACAAACTAAAACTTACAGCTGATTAATAACGGTATCTAACTTAAGTTTTTATTATATCAAAAACCTGTTGAAATGCTTCTGTTATTTTTACTGTCCCCAAAAAGCGCGTCGGCAGCCTCCAGGAATGCTTCTTTCACAACTTCGCCATCTTTGAAAGACTTCATGTGTTTCGCAAGAACGTGACTGACACGATAAGATGCCCTGGTAGCAGCCTTGCTCTTGTTGTTGGGCCTGGTGAAAATGGACTGCTGTGCATTTAGCTGTCCTTTCAGGCCCCTCCCCTTTTGGGAGCGTAGGGCAGAATTAGGAGGGAATTCCGTCTCGTAGCGTTTGTGCACTGTTTTGAAATGCCGCTCCTAAATTACCCTTCTTCGATAAAGCCACGCTCCCATTGCAGATGAGACAGATGGACTTTGAATTGGAATAGATACAAAAATAATCATCCTCCCACTCGGAGTGAAAATTATATATGTTAGGCTTTTTTGCTTCTGCCATAATTGCGGTCTTGTGTGTGTGCGGACTGTCACTCCTGTTGACACCAGGTTGACACGGACAACGTCAGCGAAATAGTGCCCACTGCCCACCAGCCACGCCCCGACAGATGGGGTCACGCCGGGCCAATCACAAAGCTTTGATGCGTTCAAGTGCATTATTCTGGCACAGGAAGATTATGTTATAGGACATTAACGATAAAACAGAATATTGTTGTTCTAGTTTTAGACACATCTCGCGATCGACTGGGAATCTCCCCGCGATCGACAGGTCGATCGACTGGTTGGGCACCCCTGCAGTGTAAAGGATCCTCTGTGGAAAAAAAAGTGATTAAACAGATTTGCAATAGATGTATTGTGTTTTGAGAAATTAGAGCAACTAGCACTCTCTAATAGAATAATTGGATGTCTTGCTTCTGCAAAGTTACTTCTATTATGCTCACCACATGCATACTCAAGAGCGCATTAACATCAAGACAAGATATCATTTTTTAAACAGGTCCCCAAAAGAGAAAATCTTGTTTATAAAATAAGTCTTGAATACCTAATGGTTCAACATGTTTTAATTAATGTTTGATTTTAATCAAGTAACATGTTAATCAAATAAGAGCACAGCCTTCTAAATATGGGCTACTTCTATTCATTATTTCCACCCTCTTTTACTATTGTTATAATTTTCTTGATTAAAGAATGTATCATTTAGTCTGCAAATTGAACGCACGGTACATTAATATCTGCAAGTAATTTATTTTCTCTGAACAAAACTCCAAAACATATAAATGATTGATGGACTACAACGCAGTAGAAAGAAAGCAGAAGCTTATAACAAATGAGAAGCTAACACAAGGAAACGTTTGTTATTATAAAAAAACAACAAGTGATTGATCCATTTTTACAATTCTTGCTGGTTGATTCTGTCATTCAAACAAATTGATGAATGGAGTAACTGTTATAACTCTAAACCTGACGGTCTCTAATGTATGAACATATCCAGAGGCAGGCATCTGTTTTGTTGGAGAAATTCAATATGGGAAAACTGAGGTTACCTACTGTAACCCAGCTTCTATGAGTAAATGGCGCAGCCCTCTAATGGCACATTTCCACTGCAGCGGGGTAGCCCCGTTTAAGCGTCCCTAAGCGTCCTCGCTCAGGCCTCGGGCTGCCTCGCTGGCCATCCGAGGCAGTGGCGCATTTCCATTACAGTTTAGGACCTGGGGTAGCAACGCAGTGTAGGCGGGGCATCTGCGCAGAGACATCCTGGAACACTTTCACATTTCGAGTTGTTCCGTCGAGCTCCCGCTGGATTTTATCATCCCCAATGAGATGTAGGAACGTCAAAAAATGCTGTGTATAAAAATGCTGCAAGCTTGCTTCTAGATATATATGCGACGCTTTGGATGATCTCGCGCGCGATCTTGTGACGATTCTCTCTGACGATTCTCTCTGACCAATCAGCAGTCGAGAGTGTTGACGTCACTAGTTCAGCCCTGGCCCTGGCCTGATAGAACCACGATTTTATGGGGCCGGAAAAAGAGGGAAAAAGTACCCGCTAGCCGGTGCTACGCTATATGGAAAGGCCACCAAAAACTGGCCTGGCCGCTTGAGGACGATTAAGGACGCTTAAACGGGGCTACCCGCTGCAGTGGAAATGCGCCATTAGGCTATCGCTATTGGGTTATCCCTCTGTGCCCCCGCGCAGCACTGAACCACTTGTAGTCCACGCCCACCCGCCAGGTGGGCCCCACCCTCGTGCCTCCTTCCGGTATAAATAGGAAGGGGGCCCGGAAATCTGCTCCCATACAATATAACTTTTCTTCAGCTATTGGTAGAGCCAGTGGGGCCCAGCGCTTAGAGGGCTGCGCCATTTACTCATATAAGCTGGGTTACAGTAGGTAACCTCAGTTCTATTTCGTATATGGCTTCGCCCTCTAAGGCTATCGCTATTGGGTTAAGGGCGAAGCATGATGTAGTCTGCGCCCCACTGGGTCCGTCCGGCACTAGAAGCACAGACACACCTGCTCAATCACACCCCCCTGCCTGTTGTGCCATGCGTAATGGCGCATCACCGTCCCTGGAACATAGCCAAACATGCCTATCTTCCCGACGGGGTGAAGGCTGGGAATATACCGGCCGCTGTGAGAAAGTAGAGACGAAGGTTCCACCTTGTCCTGCGATCATAGAGGAGGAACAGCTGCTCTCTCCGTGTCAGACAGGTAGGAGAGCGCTCAGCTGGATCCCTGACGTCACTCACTCTGACCAGGCACTCCGTACGAAGTGTGTCAGAGTAAAGGGAACATCCCTCTCATACGAGGGAAAAAGGGCCGCTCTCTGTGTGCCGAGAGGCAGGAGAGAGGCGCACCGCTGGATCCCTGACGTCACTCACTCCGACAGGACACCCAGTACAGGGTGCGTCAGAGAGGAATGGGAGACCTCCCTCAAATAAAATTGAATAAATTAACAGGGGGAAGACCAAGATGCAGCCGTGCAAATATCTTCCACTGACATTCCTCCGTGCAACGCCGTGGAGGAGGAAATTCCTCTGGTGGAGTGCGCTTTGATATTCTCCGGGGGCTCCACCCCAGAGGAGACATATGCCTGTGACACAGCCTCACACAGCCAGTGTGACAGCCGTTGTGCAGACAGAGGTTGCCCGATCGAGCGCTCTCTATAATGCACAAACAGGCGCTGAGAACGGCGCCATGCCGCCATGCGCGCCACATAGCAGGACAGCGCGTGCACCGGACAGAGGAGATGAGATGTGGCTTCTTCCTCCGATTTATGAGGCGGCAGAAAAAACCCGTCCAGGGTGATCACTCTTGACCTAAAAGAGCTTGTGATGACCTTTGGCATAAAGGCTGGGTTAGGACGTAACCCAGCCGAACTGCCATCCCCTTGGATCCGGAGGCATGACGGGGCCACAGAGAGAGCGGATAAATCACTCACCCTTTTCACCGATGTTAGAGCCAAAAGCAGTACTACTTTGGCTGATAACATGTTGAGGGGAACCTGCTCTAAAGGTTCAAATGGGGCTTTGCTTAGTGCTCGTAACACCAAAGCCAAATCCCACTGAGGCGCCAGTGCGCGTGACACCGGTCTGAGTCTTCATACCCCGAAACCGTTTCGTCAGGGGGTGACTGAACAACGTCCCTGCTCCGAAACCCACGTGACAAGATGATATGGCAGCCGCATATACCTTGATTGTGCTGAACGCCAAATTCCTGTCCAACAACAGCTGGAGGAATGACAGCACGTGAGGCAGGGGGCACGTAATGGGGTCCAGGCTTCTTTCTACACACCAACGCTGGAACGCTGCCCACTTGGCTGTGTAGGACGCTCTGGTAGACACGGCCCTGGCTCCCTGAATGGTGCGTACAACATCTTGAGAGAGACCCAACCTCTCTAAGTGTTCCCGCTCAGGGGCCATGCCCATAAGGGCTGGCCTATCACTGGGTGACTGTAGATCGCTCCCTCCACCTGTGAGAGAGCGTCCCCCCGCCACGGAATCTCCCACGGCCTGCCTGACAGCGTACGCTGTAGGCATGGAAACCAGGAAGCTCCTGTGCGCTCCGTGGCAATTAGGATCACTGACAGCCGCTCCTCCTGCACTCAGTCCAGAAACCGAGGAATCAGCGGGACTGGTGGGAAGGCGTACAGCAGTCCCCTGGGCCATGGCCGATGTGCAAACGCGTCCACCCCCATACAGTGCTCTGATGGAGAGCACATGTGCGCGCGCCCAGATCAACAGCCGTCTGGCTGTGTTCAGGAGCTGCGCTGAGCGTACACCGCCCTGGCGATTGATGTAGGCTGCTGCGGCTCTGTTGTCTGTGCGAATCAACACATGCTGATTCCGCAGCAACGGGGAAAAATGCTGAATTACTCTCCGTACGGAGATCAATTCCAGCACATTTATGTGGAAAGACATGTGAGCCGGCCACTGTCCTCCCACTGCCTGCGACATGCACGTTCCTCCCCACCCTGAGAGAGATGCGTTTGTGAACACCGAGATTTGTGACGTAACTCTACCCAGGGCCACCCCCTCTGACAGGACGTGGGGACTTTTCCAGTAGGTTAAGTCTGAACCCACGGACAGAGGGATGACCACCATGCGCCTCTTCTGTCGTACGGGGTCGATGCGTAGGCTGATAAACCACCTCTGTAGTCTCCTCATGTGCAGGAGACCCAGGTGAATCACCCCGTGATCTGCTGCCATCATGCCGAGCAGCCGCATCACGGAGAGTGACGTCACCACGCTGCGGGGTGTGACGCGTCGAAGGAGAGCTGTCAGCAAAGGCCTTTTCATTATTGCCTTGTTGAAAACTGACAGGTCGAGGATGGGTCTCATTCCCCCCGTCTTTTTCGGGATAAGAAAATAGCGGGAGTAATACCCCTGATTTTCTTCCTCCTGGGGAACCCTGGAAATAGCCTCTTTCAACAGGAGTTCCCGTAGCTCTGCTTGGAGCGCAAGACACTGTTCTCGGGATGACAGGCGTGTCACCTGTATCCCGTTGAACTGTGGGGTGTACCCTCTGCTGATCAGCCTGCTCATCCATCTGTCCATCAGACACACGCGCTGCCACTCCGAGAAACACTCTGAGAGCGGGCGCACATGCTCGAGATGTGTTGTGGTCGTCATGACGACGAGCCACGCCAGAGCCCTCGCCGCCGCTACCCGTGAGGCAACCCAAGGTGGGCCTAGAGCGAAAGGGCTGTGAGGAGGCCTCCACATGCTGCATTTCACTCCGCCTCTCATCATGAGGCGCGTACACGCTCAGAGGATGGGTGGAGTGTGCAGTGATATCCACATGAGGCGTTACCACGGCGCTCATGGGCTTATTGTGACCATGTGTAGGTGGCGTTACTCGGACAGAGGAATGCCGCGAGGTCTGTGGTTTAATAACCGAAAAGTCATAACCACCAGGCCTCTGCAGCGAACCCTGCTGCCTACTAATCAACAGATTAGAGGCAGCTGGCGTAGTTACTGTGCTCCGCAGCTTATTAATCGATAGATTAAATAGCTCAGGCTTTTGTAACGAACCCTGCTGGCTATTAACCGATAGGTCATAGGCAGCTGGTTCACCCAGGGTGGGGGATATGTGAAAAACATTTGCAACTGATGACTCAGACCACATGTTGGGAAATAATCTTTTTTTATTTCCCTCATACTCCCCCCCAAACCGTCAGGGCCGGCTCTGTTTTTTCGGCGGCTCTCGTGGAGCAGACGCCGAATGGGAGTACCTCACTCCCTTCTTACCCCCCTTCTCTGGTGGGGGGGCGGAGGCGCGGGACGGTGCCCCAGCCGCCGCTGACGGACGAGTCTGATGCCTCGGCTGTTGTTGCTGCGAGTGTCTCTCTGTCTGCCGCTGTGGCCGGGTTGGCTGCTGCTGCTGCTGCTGATGCTTCACCGCTGGCTGGAGCCAGCCGACGTGCTGGCGGATGTCCTCCTCTTGTTCCGATGCCGCCTTCATGGATCAACCATGGCCAGGAACTGGGGTCCGAACAGCCCGTCCGAGCTGATCGGAGCGTCCAGCAAAACCTTCCTGGCTGGCTCTGTAACCGCTGCTTGTTGCAACCAGAGGTGGCGCTGGATCTGAGTCATCCAGGCTGTGATCCTTGCCTGGGAGACCGCCACGGCTGCGCACAGCGTGAGTGCCGTGCTGGCCGCCTTGGCGATCTCTTCCGCCTCCTCTGGTGCCACGGTGGTGGACCGTTCGACCAGCGTCACCACCGAGTTGGTCAGCAACGCGATGTTATTCACTGCTGCAGAGGCCTGGAACGCACACTGGTGCGCCCGGTCAGCCTGGCAGGCGACATACTGGTCCTTGGGGGCGGCCAACATAGGGCGCCGTCCGGCGACCAAGTTGGCCTGCCTAACCCTGAAGAACGCTGTTAAGCTCGGTTCCAGAGCGGGGGTGGTTGGAAAACCCTCCTCTGTGAACCCCTCCACCTTAGTGAAGGGGATAAAGGTGGCCACCGGAGCCCTCAAGGTCCTCGGGTTCGCCGCTGCCCCTTCCTGGTATCTCCTAATGAAGGAGAAGCGCGGCCAGATCGGGTCACTCCTGCCCGTCTGAACCCGGGAAAACACTCTGGCCATGTCATCCAGAGCCACCCTCTCCCGTCCTCGGGGAACGGGGAGACCTCTGCATGCTGCTGCTTTGCTGATTATTTCCGGCAGCTCCAGCATAATGCCACCCAACGCCGGTAGCGCCGTGGCCACGGAGAAGGGGACCACGTGCTCGGCCGCCACCTCTGTATCTCGCTCCGACCCCGTCTCCCCCATCCGGGGAAGAGGGGGGAGGGGAGAGCCGCATGGCGAGCCATGGAGGGAGACGTGGTAGGAGTCGTCCGACTCCTGCCCCCCACTCGCCTCCAGAAACAGGCTGCTGTCCCTGTTCTGGATGGGCCAGTCGTCCTCCTCACCCGCAGCAGCTAGAGCGTCCGCCCTTCGCTTCCTGTCGGATGATGGGAGACGAACCCAATGTGAACATGCGACCTGCTGGCTGAGAGCCGCGTGCTCTGGCCCCAGGCAGGATTCGCATATTGGGTGCAAATCATAGCTCATGATGTATCCCGTTTTGCACGAGGGACACACGCGGACACTATCATTGCTCATGATTCGATCTTCTTGTGCTTCAGTACTGCTGGTTGCTGAAGAAAAGAGGGAGCAGATTGCCGGGCCCCCTTCCTATTTATACCGGAAGGAGGCCCGAGGGTGGGGCCCACCTGGCGGGTGGAGTGGACTACAAAGTGTTTCAGTGCTGCGCGGGGGCGCAGAGGGATAACCCAATAGCGATAGCCTTAGAGGGCGAAGCCATACAGTATACGAAATAGAACAAATACTGAGTTTGCTTGAGTCCGTTAAGAAAACACAATCCCTCTTGTTTTGGACCACTCAGCTAAAATAGTGCAAATACAATAATGGCGCGTTTCCACTGCAGCGGGTAGCTCACTTTAAGCGTGCCGAGCCGTGCGGGGCCCGTTTTTGGTTGCGTTTCCACTTGGCCTAGTTTTAGCCCGGGGCTACTTTTTCACCTTTTTTCTGGCCCGACTAAATCGTGGTTCTAGGGCCAGGAACAACCAGGCTGAGTCGGGCTGAGTATGCTAAACTAGAGAGAGAATCGCTGGCAAGGAGGCTACAACTACAACAAGATGAACATATTTGACAATATTTCAAAATGATGCCGAAGTAACAACATACTGATACCGGTTAGTAAAAACCATGAATTAATGCTTTGACAAGTCTGCAGACAGACGGCAGGCGAAAAACCCTTTTAAAATGCGTGTTTTCTAAATGTAGCTTGGCTAAGCTAACGTTATATATGCTCCGACCGTCCACACTCACAACAACGGCCTATACAGACATAAATAAACCAGCGACTGTATTCACCATGACACAGGCAGTCTGTGGTTTGTACTTGTTTAACTTTTGTCAAGTTTCTGAACAGATATGAGGAGCTGTGAGCTCTGAGTGCTAAGAGCTAACGGCTGTGTTGTTTTTCTGGGGCTCTCATTGAAGATGACGTCACGGCTCCGCCTACACTGCAAGTGAGCCGGGCCTAATAAGGCCTAACCAAACCGAGCGAGGCCGAGCGAGGCCTGCAGTGGAAACGCGCCATAAGTGTGAGAAGAAGAAAAACATGGTGCCACTTCCCCTTCTTCTGATGTGCCAGTAGTCCCCTCCCACCTCCGTTAGTGTCATTCACCGGGCAGCTGGCACACCTCCTGGATGCCATCCTCCATGTTGTGAGATGTGCGGCGTTAGAGCGCTGGATGTTAAATCGGGCCGCGCTGACAGTGAAGGATGGCAGCGAGAGCTCGCATCTGTTTCGGCTCCATTTGTTTCACTGTTGGCTCCACTGTCTGGGACAGCTAATCTATGGCTAGCTGACAAACAGCTCATTGACTATGGAACAGCAGGAAGCGGCCTTGTTTACATCGGCACACTCAAAGATGGCTTGAACCGAATTCAGGACCATTACTCATAGGCTGAATATATCTCATAAAAGTTGGAACAAGGTGTTTAAAATGCCCCATTTGTCATTCTGATATCACAGAATGCCACCTTATCACAAAGGTTGTTTCTTGTTATACTAAATGAAATATCTGCCTTAAACAATAATTCTAGTGTTTTTTGGTATGCTTTTTCTCTGCCTTCTATTAATCTTAAGCAACGACCTGCCTCACCGAGTCTCAACAAGCTGCCACTCCACCCCAAAACGTCCTTTCAATATGGATTTGGCTATTTTAAGAATCACAATATGATCAAAATACAGTTTTGGAAGCTTTAACTCCCTGAGAGGTTGAAAATGATACTGAATAATGGCACAAAAATAACAAATGTTCAGTCTTACCCTTATCCACAGTGCTTATATGTGTTGCTTTCAGCATGGGGGGGGGCAGAAGCATCAGGTTGAAGTCAGGGTGGCGATGAGCCGAACAGAGTCAGTCTTTGTTACGGCCATGTGTTACGGCCATGATGAAGCGGCTATGATAACCGTCTGGCGGACACAGAGTCATCTCTGTTGGTCACGCTGTCTACAGCCTGCATCACAGACACACATCACGTTGGACATTGAGAAGTTCTTGTAGACTTTCCGAATAAGTCTGCACTCACAGGACAGCTGACAACTGAAACGCTGTCAGTAAGTCAGGCAGGATGTCAGAAGGTCTGTTAAGTGTTTATACAGAAGCATTGATGGCATTGGTCTTCGATGAAAATGGGAGGAGTGACTATAGTATGACCAATTTTCCTTTCAAATCTGGAATTTGTAGTGTTGAGCAGTAAATGAGCACAACTGTTTCTACATTGTGTGTGTAGTGTTTGCAAACACAACAGAATGGAGAAAGACATATTTCCGTAAGGGATTAATAAAGTATGTCTTCTTCTTTCTAATGTAAGTGTCTTGGAGGTTTCTAGTTGGGAAGAGATTCACATTTACAAGCATAAGTACACATTTTGTACAAACAGGTTTATAAAAGGAACAGCAAAATGGAAACAAAAAGAGCTTCCCTGTTTCAGCATCCTGCCAATGTGCTGCAGTGCAAGGCCTTGTACTGAATTACACTTCAAATGCACAGGAATGAAATTGTGAGTGTATGCTGCCACCTGGTGGTTGACTTAAGAACAACAGTAGCAGCAGTTTGTCTTGCTTGCACGCACACACACACACACACACACACACACACACACACACACACACAGGGGAGCACACACACACTCACAGGCAGCTGATTAAGCCTTTAAGCCTGCAGATGAAAGGGGAGAGGGAGTATTTACTCACTTTTTCCGCTGTTGTCAGTCCCACCTCCTTCCTTTCCTCTCTCCTTTTACACCCCTCTGTCCTCCCTGCTATCTTCCTGTTTCTACACCCTTTCCTCTGTCCTCTCCACCTTTCCCCCCCTCTCAGAGTCCCTCCTCTTTCATTGCTTTCTCCTTCTCTGACACACAATGTTCTCCCCTTCTCTTAATCTTTATTTTCTCTCCATTTTGTTCTCCCTTTCCCAAATTAAAATTAAAAGGCGCTTTATTGCATGACAGGAAAGAAGTCTATGTTGCCAAAGAGGTGGAACATTTCATATGCATACTGTAGGCAGTGAGCAAGATTTGATTTATGTTAAAGTAATTCAACAAAAGCTTTATAAACCTAATCTTGTGAGAAATAACCAAGTCTTATTGTTTAGGGGGATGCAGAACATCTCTAAAGGTGTGCTGTTGTTCCAGTCGGTCTGCTGAGTCAAAGTGTTTATACAGCATCGCTTGCTTGGTCAGCACTTTTTCTGTGCTGCCACATTTACATAGTAAGACTGGTCATTAGGGCCAGGAGTTGTCGTCGTTACACTTTTTATTGATTTGGTTTTGATCAGACACTTATACCAGTGATTTGGAAAACAGTGTACTTCTTCAGTGTTGATGCATAAGTATGGTTGTTGGATGTTGACTTTGGGCCGTAATACTTACAATATGATGGACAGGTCTGTGAACTCAACACTCCTTAAAGTTCTCCTGTTGTGCTGTAATGTTTCAATTCTTTATATTATTAAGTTGGCCCTGATTTTTTTGCCATGAAATACCTTTGTTAGTCCACAATTATCCACAGTGTCATAGACACCTTTGAGTGTCTATGATTGTATTAAAGTGTCTAAACTATGCTATGTTATCGATTGGATTGTAAATATATATTTTTATATATAATGTATTTCTAGGTTTTTGAACATTTCGTCCGACTGATAAACAAGCTATTTTGCAATGTTAATTTGAGCTTGAAATTATGATGGACATTTTGAACAATAAAGTGGTTGATCAAAAAATAAAAAAGGCAAGGCAAGCATATAGCACCCATTCAACATAAGGCAATTCAAAGTGCTTTACAAAAATAAAAACTTAAGAGCATGAATAAATAGTGCAGCAGAATCACAATAAAAAATGACACAAAAACAGTGATTAAAAAGCATAAATGGATTAATGCATCCATGGCAAAAACCCAATAAATCCCAATCTGAAATATTTAATTTCTCCCAAATTGGGACAGTGCCGATAAAGTATATTCTTTTTTTTCTTTCTGTCGTTTTTTCCTGTATCTCTGACAGTTTATCACTGAGATCGTCTCCATGTTTTCTTACTACTCCTTTTAACTGCAGTCATGAAGCTCAGGCGGTTTAAAGACGAGCTGTATGTGTTACTGAGCCATCTGCTAAGGCTTGTCAATTTGGTATGACAGCTGGGCGGGTAAAAATAATAGATATAAATGTTCATTATATCGAAGCAGTGGCCTTAGCAATGTGATTAGAAGTCAGAATAGTCTCTCATGCAGCATGTTTAATGAATACATTTTGGAGAAATTATGAAAACTGGAGCAAAGAAAATGAAAAGGCTTGTGATGCCCTCTTGTAAAGAGGAGAGAATAAAGTCATTAACAGTTTCTGATCAAGGTTAGCACTTACGATGTGAGAAAAATGTTGTTCACAAATATTTACACGTTCAGGTGGAGGAAGCTGAAACAAACACCAGAACCTAACAGGAAATCTGTGAAAATGTGGAGGAAAGGGACATTACCTCATACTGTGTATATAACTGTGATTTTTTAGACTGTGTGCCAGACTTTGTAGAACAGGATCACACTGAATTATGAAGTTCAGGCCATGTCATGTGCATCCTCTGATTTTACTGCCTCTGTTTCATGGAAGGCGCTTTGGTACTTCCCTTTACGATTATATCTAAGAAAGTGGAGCCAATTCAATGTACCGTTCAGTTTCAATTACATGCAATATTCCTGAGCGGCCAGTCCTGCAGTGTGGTCCGCAGCACGCGCCACACACACACTCACACACACACACACACACACACACACACAGCTCCAGTATTTGATTTCCTTTGTCCCTCTGAATTTCACTGACGACTTTGTCTGCTCCATCGTCAGCTTCACAGTCAGAAGTGTTCAACTTCACACTCATCAACACGTTTCTGAAGACCTTGACAAGGTGCACGGCATGATGAAAAGTCTGCATAGTGTCGTTTCTTACTGCTACTGAGAAACGACTATAGAAATGATTGGTAGATTAACCCTCATACAATTGTTGTTTTGAGTATATGATGAGTTTAACAGACAGATATTAAATACTAAGTGTCTCCACCATGAGTCATGCAGAAGCACCACTTTATATCTTACCAGAGATGTGCTATAAAAGTGTATATTCTATTGGCCATTCAGCATAGAAAAGCATGAAAATAAGCACAATTATACTTCTTTACTTAATAAGTCTTAGTTGACTAAGATCAAAAGGATGTATTAGTTGAACAATGGACTGAGAGGGTCCTATATCTTTTTTTAAACAGCTCTCTCGTCAAGTAAAGGCCATTTTGTTTATATAGCCAATTCTTTATGGTGGCGAAGTCCATAGGGACTTGGCTTGGCAACTGGAAGGTCACCAGTTCAAGTCCCGGAAAGACCAAGTGCTACCGAGGTGTCCCTGAGCAAGGCACCGTTCCTGACACTGCTCCCCGGGCGCCGTACATAATGGCAGCCCACTGCTCCTAACACTAGGATGGGTCAAATGCAGAGAAACCGTTTCGTTACATAGTACCTGTACTACGTAATGACAATACGTTGAATCTTCTTCTTTAAAGACAACACATTTGCCTCAAGGGGCTTTAATATTGCTTTGTTGTTAGGAGAGCGTTTCATTTGTTTTCTCTCGTGTGATATATTTACCTTGCAGTAGTTTGCTGGTCAACAGGTCACACGCTCTCCTTCTGTTCTCTCCTCCACTCTCCCTGTTGCTTTGCATTTATTTAAAGGAACCATCTTCCTCTCTAATGCTGTTTTATCTGTTTTTATCATCTTAATCTAAAGTAGTTTATATATTGTTTACTATTTCCATTTTTAGACAATTAAGAACCGAACATTTTTAATTCTGTGAGTTCCATTTAGCTTTTTAGCTTTCATGTTTGCAACTCCCCGTAGCCATGGCAACTTTCAATCACTGCATCGAAAGGACAGTGTTGGATGGGAAACACATCTAAAAAAAAACGATGCTCGTTCCAGCAGCCCATGTATAAAAGCAGCAGATGGCTGACAGAGCCGATATGGAGGCTTCATGCGTCTTTCCCTCAAAAAATGTAATTACGCTCAGGCATGCTCAGTATTGATCCCCTCGTCATGGCTGAGACTGTAAATCAGGTCAAGCAGCAAAAGACACAAAGCTGTTTATACATATCTGAGTGTTGTACAGCCTTTTCAGAATCACACATGAATGGGACAAGAAATGGAAAAACGTGACTCTGCCTTTAAAGGTACCATTAAAAACACTCTGCCTATAATCAATATAGCTGTAGATGCACATGTGATCAGCGTGAAGGATCGTTAGTTTACCGCTTTGCTCGGCTACCAGCCTTTTAAAATATGCATTGTGCCTGCAGACCATTATATTATTAAGCATACTTTCTTGAGTTGTATTCCTACTCCCATAACAATGAATGCCTTATTTCAGAGCTTTGAGTGAAGGTCAGAACGAGGTAAAGATCAAGCTGCCTCTTTATTCAGAGGAGATGCTTCACCTACATCTAATGGTTCTGCTCATAAATCCCACATCACATTTCCATGTATGGTTAAAAAAACAACAGATCTGGACTTTTGCACTGTTCTTATTTACCATGAATAATCTACAAGAGAAGTCTACATGATAAAAACGTGATTAATTCAGATTTAGGATGATTTGATACACTGTTTATTGTAAGAAAGTTGCATGGACGCTCTGCAAACACAGCAAACTATCATTATTGGTCAATGTATCAATCAAGCAAAGCAGTTGGAGTATATATTACAGATAAAATCAATTTTTCTAATAACCTTCACAGTTGTATTCATGTGTAATTATTGCTTTCAATGTATTTAATCTAAAGTGCATGTCCTCAGTGTCCTTCCAACGTAAGCATCAGCGTGAAGAAGACAGTTAGCAAGCTTCAACGCACGCTGCCGTGTGTAGGGGCCGTTAGTGCGGCTCACCCTTATTTACTGTCTGCCTTCTGATGAAAGAAAGGCACTTTTATCACCAGTTTGATTCCTTTTGTCAGGTGGAGTTAACAGGAAAATGTGTTTCAATTTGTTTCATAAATGTGTTTTTTGATTAATGTGTAAGGAGTTTTTTCTCATGTAGAGAAAACTAATATTTCTCTTCACTCTGTAGAGGTATTGTTTACACAGAGATTTCATTACTATGCTGTCACTTTTCAAGATAGGCTTTATGAAACCTGTATTTCTCTCATTAAACCTGTATTTGATATCTCACCATCATCTCTGTGTGTTTGCCCCCCCCCCCCGCCACCCCGCCACCCCTGTTCATCTCCATCCATGCTGCCTGTCCTCAGAAGGAGAGGAAAGCTGGAGGTTTATTAAAACTGTTGTCGGGGGCGGCAGCCAAGAAGAAATCCCGCTCACCCCCCTCCTCCCCGCCCACCCACGACCCCTCATTGGCCGGCCACGACCCCGTGCACCACCCCCACCACCACCACCACCACGCCCGCTCAGGTTCTTGTCCCATGGTGGCCCAGGGGCGCGCCGGCTCCTGTCCTATCGAGAGTGAGATGGCGGGGGCCATTGGGCTGGAGCCTCTGCACAGGAAGTCGGGTTCCCTGGACACCAACTTCCCCATGTCGCCCCCGGCAACACGCGCCATCAACGCCCTGATGGTCCTCCGGCCTGAACCCAAACCCCTGTCCAGAGAGAGGTGGGCACACACAGCAAAATCATAGTGATCTCTCAAACTATTGCTAACATTTTCAATTCAGTTTTTCCTCTCTGAGGTACAAAATGTATACTGGGAAATGCAGGGGATTACTCATAAAGTAAGCAAGACATGGTTGTGTGATTCCCAGAATCCATTAAACATTTTGACGGGTCCCAGAGAATCCCAGGGTCGATATTTCCTTTTACCCATAATTCACACTGCTGTCCTTAGAGCACCACAGGAAGTCACTCCTGCCTGTGGCCAGTCAATAAGCTGCCACTTATCTCTTTATGTTATATAATATCATGCTCTTTTATTGGACATTTTTTCTTTACATTTAAAATAGTGTAAATATATGTATATGATCTGTTGTATCTGTTTATTGCACATTCTAAATCATCTAGTTAATTTCTCTTTTATTTTATTTCATTCTAAGATGGAACAACTTTTACGAAAACCAATTTCTCCTGGGATAGTTATAGTATTTCTGATTATGATACTGATACTCTCCACTCTTACCTGCTCTGTTGATGTGCTGTTGTGTGTGTTCTAACTATCTGTGTGTTTGTGTATGTGTATGTGTGTGGCAGGTTTCGTGTGGTGGTCCCCTACCCCCCCCCAGAGTGAGGCAGAGATCGAGCTGCGGGAGGGAGACGTGGTGTTTGTCCACAAGAAGAGGGAGGACGGCTGGTACAAAGGAACCCTGCAGAGGACAGGGAAGACCGGCCTGTTCCCCAGCAGCTTCGTAGAGAGCTTCTGAACGGGATGAGGTGGACGGACAGACACTGCTCCTGTTTCTGAGTCGAGAACACACACACACACCCACACACACACACATACACACACACACAAACTCACATACACACAGTCTTCTACATACATACACAACTGGATGGATGGACCCAAATTGGTTTCAAGAAAACACAAAATGCAAAAAAGAGACTTCTTTTGATAATAATAATAATAATAATAATATTAATAATAATAACCATCAATAACAACAATAACCAACATAAGATTATAGCAAAGTAAAATTAAATTCAAATTAAATGTACACAGATAAAAAAAATAAAAAATGTTTTTAAATAAGTAAAACATTTGAAAACTTCATCAGAGAAGAAACAGCACGTTTTTTTCCAGAATAAGAAACACTACAATGTTCCAACTAATAGCTTTTTAAGACTGGCACAAACAATAATCAATAGTAATTGCCTTCAATCATTTAATTTAATTGCGGTCCAACTAAATATACACACACACACACATACAGGAAAGCTAGCCCCAGCTTCGACTTGGATTGAGGGGCCCCCCCGTCTTTGGCCCTGTGATGAAGACTACTGAAGGCCTAGGCTCAGAGAGCACAGACCCCCCCCCCCCCCCCCCCCCCCCCCCCCCCCTCAGCATCACCCACCAGCAAACACTAGCACAAAAAGCATTAGCTCTTCTTTCCACTGAGACCTCAGCACTTGACTTCGGTGCTTTCTACGAGAAGTGCAGATTTCTCACCAGGTGATGAGGGAAGTGTGAGCCTACAGTCCACCATCATTGTCTAGTTTGTGACAACAAGCACATGTGTTTCTTACCAACCCAATATGTGTTAATAACGATGCATGTAGCATTATTATGTTTTTTTATATATATGTTGAAATAGATGTTTGTGTTGTCCCAAACTAGTCATGCTGTGATGATCTGTCACAAAACAAAAGGTGCAACAAGCAAAAAGTGAAATAGGTGGTTCATTCTTTTTATATATCTCACATACATTTATACCGCCATTTAATTTTTTTTTAAATATGACCTTTACAGACACCCCACAACTGGGTTAAACTGGCTTGCTGAATGTAGGAGGAAACTAAAAAGGTTACACCAAAACCAATTGAATTGTACTTGATTAGGTTCTTTTACACACACAGAATGCACTTGGTAATATTTTAAACAAAGGGCCAATACAGTATCGACATATACAGTATTTAACACACTCAATTATTATTTATTTGACAAGCGGGATTTCCGTTGCTACAAGTGAAATCCTTCTTTTTCTTTAAGCCAGCACAAACCTCTTTGGCACAACAGAAATGAAATCTATGAAGCTACTCAAACCAACAAAGAAGTTACAGTAATCAATACATTATTGTTAAAAGCAATTCCTCCTCCTGCCTTTTATTTACACACTGTTTGTGAAACCAAATGTGTGTGGATTCGATGCTCACTGGAGAATGTACAGGAGGAGGAAACTCCTGAGATCAGACGGCAGGGTCGAGTTTCCCACCACACAACTGCCAACCTTTGACAACAACTTTTCCTCCAATCTTTTTGTACGGCTTCAGTGAGTGTACAGTCAGTCTGCTTTGTGAATTTCTACGTCCTGAGTGTGGAGCTTGTCTAGTTTACATCCAGCCACAACCATCTACCTTGTTACCCTGTTTCTGGAGATAGAAGCACATAAATGCAGAGCTGTGTGTGTGTGTGTGTGTGTGTGTGTGTGTGTGTGTGTGTGTGTGTGTGTGTGTGTGTGTGTGTGTGTGTGTGTGTGTGTGTGTGTGTGTGTGTGTGTGTGTGTGTGTGTGTGTGTGTGTGTGTGTGTGTGTGTGTGTGTTTGCGTGCGTGTGTGCGTGTGTGCGTGTGTGAATAATACTGGCCATGTCTCAATAAGAGAACAGATGAATGAAGGGTTTTCCTCACATGCTGTGTTTTTTAAACTAGGCCAGAGTAAAGCACAAACACTTACTGGCACACAGCTTATTGGCTGAGCACACAAATGTCTAATTCGCTCTTCTCGTCGTCCATTGGCTAAGGACACTTGACTTCTTGGTGAACTGCCTTTATGTCATATGGTGTAGTCACTGCTACAAGCTCTCCACAGAGTCACAGACAAACAAGCACAACACAGAAGTCCTAATAGAGACAATACAATCTGAAATGCATTTAGTTCTCCCTGACCAACCTTTATCCCAGATAAATGGTCAAGCATTTATTTCCTCCTTTATTTTTGGTCTTTAAAATTAATTGGTTAATAATAATTATAAAGAAAAGGGAAGCACATTTTAGTTTTTTTTTATTTCTTGTTCACCTTGAAGTGGGGCTGGCAGTTTGTTTTTTGAACATTGTTTTTGGATTGTGGGTATAAAAACTTGACCCTAACTAAACTGTGAAGAAAAGTAAACAGAGTAAACCTTACAAAGCGATTAAAGCACGGGCTGCTTGCAGTGCAGTATGGGTAATCCATGTGTTTCTGGAGCAACAGATGAACTACTACTCGAGCAAACACACACGCAGTTGAACACTAGGGCTAATCTGACAATATTGCTTTTGCATTTAAAATCATGGCTATGAAGCAGCTTGTCTTTAGATATTTTTTCAATAAATGTTTTCTATTTATTGAACCATATTTCTGAAGTGTGCCGGACTATTTAGGCTTTCAATTGAGGTAAAATATAAGTCTTTTACTGTCAAATGTTGTGTTATTTGAAGCCTCAATCCAACAATATCAGCATTGGACTTTAAAGCTGCCAGTCAAATCCTAGTGCCTACAAATGCCAACACACACACTCACAGAGTTTCACACCAAGCAGACCAATCTTTTCACTTGTTCTTACTTTCTTCTTATCAGTACAATTAGCTTTGTTTCACTTGGTGACAAAAACTAGCAGATCCAAGAACAGCTCTGCACATACCCTGAGCAAGGTTTACCTTATCCTTTTTTTATGCCGCTGAACAGAAGACACACATTTTACTGGGTCTCACTCAAGCACAAGTCCTCAATAAGGTCTTATTTTGTTTTCACGAGGTTGATGCTGTGAGAAGGAAAACAGTTTACAACAGTCAAAACATCAGGAAGTTAAACCACAGTAGTTGTTTTACATCTTATATCTTTAACTTATGGTTTCACAATTGTGTGATGTGAGCTAGTCTTTCGCCTAAAGCTCCTGGTTGTAAATACCACTCGAGAATCTACGGTGGCGCCTTGTAGAAATTGTAAACAGCAGTGGTCATTTCCATTGGGCATGAACACAAAACAAAACATTTCTCATACATTTTTTATCGGATTTGATATCGAAATACTGTGCATTTCCTGTTTTTGTCCTTCCAGGAAGCCTGAGCACTCACCCTGCCATCTTGAATTAGATGTCGGCCATAATTGTTCCTATGGATACTTGTGTGTGTGAGTGTCTGTTTGTGTGTGTGCGCGAGGGGAGGGGGCCTCTGTATGTAGCTCTTTACATAAAAAAGGAACTTTATTAAAAAAAAAGTTTGGTGTGGCGTTGACGCTCACGCCTCATCATGACTAAGATCGGTTTAAAACGGCGGTACAGCGAGGGGAAACAGGAAAAAATAAAGTATATATATTATTCTATATTGTGCAGAATATTTATAGGCCTTTTGTGCCATTGAAGTCATGCTCTGCGCTGGCCATGCCGCGCTCTACCATGTGATCATTATACATCGTCTTGTACCGATGACCCGTGGTTGATTTGATTGTTTTTTCATGTCAAGTGCATTTTTCGCAATAAATGCCTTTGTTTTAAAGCAGATTGTCTGTGTCTTCTCTTGCATCCACCTGCAGCTTTATAATGGAGATAACACCAGCAGTGATAGGAAGCTAAACCCGCGTGTGTACTCTGATGCAGAACGAACACATTACCTGTACAGCCCATTAGGATTTTAGTGTTGCCCTTTGGAGGATTAATCCTGAGAATCATATTATATCCTGCTCTAATTATAATTATCTGCACTCACAATGTGCTCATTATGAGCTTATGAAGCCTTCTGAGCTACGCTCCAGGTAGGGCGGTCTGATGAAGTGTTTTACTGTCATTATTATCACCAGCTAGTAGAGTATGTTTTAGAAATAAAGCTGACACTTTCACTCTTTTCATCATGCCTCCATCTTCTCCCCTCCTTCTCTCCCTCTGTCTCTCTTGTGTTCTCAAGCCAACACTGGCATGGACGAGGTGTGTAATTGGTAATTTCACAACGTCGCCACCACTCCCCTTAAATGACAACCTCATCTCTTCAGCAGCAGGGCCTGTCTCCAATGATCAGCTCCATTTGCATTTAGAGTGACTAGCAAAAGGTGACAAGGGTATGTGTGCGTGTGTGTGTGTGCGTGTCAGTGTGTGCACGTGTCAGTCAGTGTGTGTGAGTGCAGGGATATGACAGCCCTCTTGGTCTGCGGTAAAGCTAGTTTCAGGTTGGATAGGAGACAGACATCCACTCTGGTCTTCTTCCTCAGTTTCCCAGGCTGCCAGAGGATGGTTACATCAGAGCTCTCCATCTTAACCACAGGGTTTCATTTAGGAACCATCAATAAACCAGACACAAAACCAATGCTGTTTCCAATACCTCCATGCTAACCTTCACATACATAGCTTCCGTTTCATGTGATCCAGTGACTACAAATGTATAGCATAATTTTTACTACACTGGATAAAGGAGACACGCCTCTTTTTACATGTAATGACCAAATTAACAGTTTCTAAAATGTAAAATTTGACGTTTTTAAAAGCTTGAATTTGGCTTAGAGGTCACCTAAAGCAACATGTGTCCCCTCAGATTTTGACCACTTTATGATGTCATAAGGATTTGTTAGCTTGTGTAAGCCACTTTATCACCTGAATCTCCTCCTAGAGCACCATCTTGGTTTTTTTTAACCAAATATCTCTCCGAGGGGCTCCTTATTTTCATCTAAAGTAACAGACAGAGAATCAACACTTTTGAAACAGGGCTGAAACAGAGGGGTTTATGGGATGCTACAATGCATGATCTGTTTGGTATTTGGAACCTAACACTTCAGACATGTTTTGTATCTGAGACCTATAATATATTGATGAAAAACAGTATAATCGGGGACCTTTAATGACTCCAAATCAATGCCGGATTGTGTTTTTACACTTATACAATATCATACAACTTTTTTTATTAGATGAAGTTATTTTTTTAATTATTTACAAATATTGTTTTTAAATTCAGCTGTTGTTTTTTCATTGAAAGGTCTTGATTATTTTTGAATAGCTTACATGTAATGTGACTCAGTATTTCCATGCATTGCAGCATTAGATCACCACAGCATATTTTTCTTGAAAAGTCTCATTTATTTTCAATAGCTTTCATCATGTGACCCAAATCAATGCTTCTCAGGGCGTCCTCCTCTCACCCCGTCCCAGCGCGGGGCTGCGGGCCCCTGCAGAGAATCGATCAGCTTTACGCAGGAGCTGTCTGTCTACCTGTCTGTCTACCTGTCTGCATGCCAGCTGGGAGTCACATGAAGGGCAAAGAGCTGGAGGGTAAGACACTGCAGGAAACGAGACCTCTACCAGGAGATGCGGAGCTCCATGGTGTGGGTTCAAATACATCCGAATGTTTGGCAGGAAGATGTTCAGCTGTCTCCTGGATCTTCCTTTAGAGTGAGAGAGAAGCTTGAGATCATCCTCTGTCCTCTTACCCCTGATAAAGGGGAGGAATGGAAGCCTATTCCTGCCACTGAGAGGATATTTGTATCCTGTAAGTCATGATTACTATACTATCTCAATATCATATACATCATAGAAAATCATTCATAGTGCTGTGCTCTCAAAACTGGAACTACTGTAAAAATATTCTGATCAGACCGTCAATGTCCTGCATGGCTGCAGGTAGAGAGATATGATACATTTCAATTCATCAATACCCTGAAGGAAAAATAACACCCTTTCATTACCAGAAATGTGTAGTAGAAATTCTGAAGCGTTGCAGTGTGATGGAACCTCTGTTATCCAACGTCAGGAGTCCAAGACACTGTAACAAATAATTCTCTGTCTGCACTGAAGTTTGATGTTTTGTAAGTGGTGTTTTGTGAGAAAAGGTGAGAGGTACTCAGATCTTGCACTTGAGTAAAAGTACCAGAGTGTAGGAATACTCTGTAACAAGTAAATGTCCTGCATTCTAAAGGTTACTCTAGTAAAAGTATACAAATAATTAGCATCAAAATATACTTGGATAACCAAAAGTGAAAGTACTCATTATGCAGTTGGGTCCATTTCAGAATAGTATATATGTTTTGATTATAATTATGTATGCATTAAAGTGTTCTCAAAGCTGGTAAAGGAGCAGCTAGTTTTAATGACTTGGTATTCTGCAGGGTAGTTTGTGGATTTACTCCAGGTGTAACTAAAGTCTGATTTAAGTGTTAATAATATTTCACATTATTAATCAAAATCTGTAAAGTAACTGAAGGTATTAAATACATGTAGATGAGTAAAAGTACACGATTTACCTCTGAATTGTAGTGGAGTATAAGCACAAAGTAACATAAAATGCAAATTCTCCAGTAAAGTATAAGTAACTCAAAATTGTAATTAAGTACAGTACTTGAGTAAATGTACTTAGTTACTTCCCACCTCTGGAGAAAGTGAAATCTTTAAAAATGTGCATATTGCATCAATGCATTTGTAGTCTTACTACATTTGTTGAAAAGTAGCTAAATACAGAGCAGTTAACCCTTTATATTCTGGTATTGATAGTTTTACTAGTAAAGCATCACAACCTCCTCCACCGTGAGTGGTAGAAGGGAAAGCAAAACATGGAGAGTATTTCAAGTAATTTGCTGAATACCGTTTTATACCAAAAGTAAGATAGTTGTGATGAACCGTCCTCAAAAACAATATATACACACTTTGTCAAAACATTGTAACCGTCATTCTGTGTGATGAAAACAAACAAGCAGAGTGAATCATGACAAAAATACAAGGATTTATTTAAAAGAAGAAAGCTCCCAAATAACACTGTTTATTCCATAAATATAAGCGTAGTACAAATGTGTCTTAAACAAGATTTACTCTGTTAGGAATCGGTGTTTCCCTGGATGTACGAGTTAAGTGTAAGTAAGCTTCACACAGATAAGGCACTAACATCAAGCACTAGTGTAAATATATAAAGTGGCAATGTTTGTGAGTAAATGTTGGTTTATAAATCACACTTGTTGTGGTTTACTCTGTACTGAACAAATGCTTTGAAGTGTGAAACCCTGTCTCATTATAAAAAATAGTCACAAATGCATCTTCCCGTCAACAAACACTGACTCCGCGTAAAGCATTTCCTCATGAGTCTCTCTTTTCAGGCAGACTGCATTGCAAACTTCGACTGTTTGTGTCAGTAAGAAAATATGGGAGCAAAATAAAACAATGTATATAAATATATGCTGTAACATGTACCTAATACAAAACCAAGCCTCAGACTAGAAAACTGGGATTGGACCAACACTGTTGCTCCTGCAGGGTTCTGTGACGCTGGTGTGTTCATGGTTTGAGCATAAAGGAGATGTGAGAAAAACACTCGGATATAATACAGGAAAAGGATAAGGAGTTATAATGCCCCCCCGCGCCCCTGATGATGAATGCATTCAAACAGCTTTGAGAAAGATCACTTAAAGCCCTTTCAGACACGGATTCTGGTGCCGTGCTGGATTTAGCTACAAATCTGTTGAATATAGGTCTCAGTGGTGTAATTATTCACTGACGGCTCTTTTTAAACATGACAGGACTATTACTCACACTTCACTGCTGGAGAACAGCTGTGAGCTGCAGAAATAATTAAGTGATTGTTTATCTCTCTTTACTGATGACCTGATACACTCTCATGGCAAAGAGAGTGGCATTTATCTAGACGTATGGACTCAAATGTCCTAATGATATGTATGTCAGAAAGGGGCTTAATAATAAATAAGAAGCATGTGACAGATGTCTTTCTCATTAGCTGACTGCAATACAAAACAGATTAAATGTTTGTGAAGAGGTCCCTTTCAATATAATGTTGGTAATTCCTTTGATCAATGTACAGCATTAGGGGAGGAGGCTGTGTAAAGAGTCCCTCATTCAGGGCACAAGTACAACATCAAAGGTAAGGGAGGTATATGGAAAATAACAGTTGTATATGTGTACAAAAGGATAAATATAAAATATTACACAGAGGTATAAAACCCACAAAGAAGATTAAAAATACCATTTAAGAAAGTGTACACAGGATTCATGGGTACAGTCATTACACTTTGGCAGAAACCTGCACACACTGCTGGTGTGTGTATGTATGTATGTATGTATGTATGTGTGTGTGTGTGTGTGTGTGTGTGTGTGTGTGTGTGTGGGAGGGGGGTCCTGCATGGTTAGTGTTTGAGACTGGCCACAAAGGGCAGGAAAGATGGTGGCCAGCGTGTCACTGGTTATACTGGAGTGTACTTCAGATCCCGATGTGTTCACATGAAGCCAGAGCTGGAAGAGGAAAAAAAATTGCAGGGTGATGAGAATCTATTTTACAATATTTAATAAATCTGTAAGCCAGTTTAATGTCTTCAAAAAATGCCTGTTTTGCACTTTAAGCATTTGAACTACAAACAAATACGAGAGGTTCATTCAGGGGGATCAACCCAAAAGAAAAGACATCATTTCGACCTTAAATCCACTCAGTCAACAGCAGTAGACAACAGATGGGCTGCCTCACATTCATTCCACTAGCAGGTGACTGAAGAAAGTATATTTACCCTCACTGCCTACAGATAAGAGAGGCCTCTTACTTCTTGCGGTCCTTGTCCTTCTTGCCGTTGGCGGTGAGGCTCTGGGCCTGCAGCAGCTGGGCGGCCGCTCGTCTCTTCCCGAAGGAGCTCAGGTCGTCGTCCAGGTTCCTCCTCTTGTCCTCCAGAGTCGCTTTCTCGTCGGCATGGAGACGCTTCAGCTGCTCAAAGCGACTTTGCAGCTGAAACACAGAGAACAGGCCCAGTTACAGAGATGCCTCCATTGTTGATGGTACCAAATAGAACAAGCAAACTCATTAGATCTCCTTATTAAATTAGCAAATAGAAATGATGCAACAAGTTGTTTTCCTCATAATGAGGTCTCTCACACTTCAACAAATTAGATGTGAACTGTACAAAGATTTACTTTGGCTGGAATGCAATTCCTTTGCTTTTATCCAGTAGAAGAATTAATATCGTGAAACATTCATGGTATTTGTTTCCCCAATATTTTTTAAAGAAAAATAAGATATGCATTTAATTATTTAAAAAAGTAATGACTACACAAAAAATTAACGCTTCTAAGAAGGAAAATAAAGTAACTTCCGAGGTTTGAAAGACAGTACTTTAACCATACAGCATTGTTCTGTCCAACAAATAAGTGTAACTAAGCCAACTTGTCTTGTCTGACATTCCTGGACTGCTTTGAAATTAAGTCCCCATACTCCAAGGTTATAAAGAGTATCTGTGTACCTCTCTCTCAGCGTCCTTCAGCTCAGACTCCTTCTCCTTCACCCTCTGCACGAACATCTGCCTCATCTCGTCTTCTCTCTTCTGCAGCTCCACCAGGAACTCCTGCCGCTTGGCCTCGTAGGTCTGCTGCAAGCTGCTCACACACACACACACACACACACACACACACACACACACACACACACACCACACACACACACACACACACACACACACACACACACACACACACACACACAGCCACACAGTCAGTTGTCAGTGGTTCATTTGGTTGTACTGTGTCTCCGCAGGTGTTTGTGAACTCACCTGACGGGTTTGCACTCTGGGTTGGTATCTTGGAATCCCATTTCTTCAAGTTTGCAGCGTCTGTACAGCTCGTAATGTCGAGTGTGTGTCTGCTCCCTCAGGTCCTCCATGTTGACGCAGATGAGCATCTCCCTCAGCTTCACAAAGTCACAGTGACTCTCATTCTCCACTGACACACACCGACACGTATAAGTATTAGACATCCGGCTGATATTCAACAGTGTTTTGAGAATCCTTTGAAAAAGACCTAGATAAGACAATCCACTATATTGACTGTAATGTTAGTTCTTTACGTGCTTATTGTATTGAGCCTGAAATACTTATTTCTACATGGGATAAGGGTGTTTGTGGAAGGGAAACAAATGCAGGTCTACAAACAGATTTCAATTCAACCATTGCTAAAATGAACGGCAAGAGCTTCATCAAAACAAAGACAGGTGTCAGACAAAGAAACAAACAATGATCCATCTCACCTTGAACCACTCCCCAGGGATACTGACGAGCCTTCACCATCTTGTTGCCCACGCTGACCTCCTCGGTGCTGCCCACTACCGCAAAAGGCAAAAGACCCTGAAAAAAAGTTGATTTTATTATACGTTTAAACAAACTGCAAGCAGGCGAATAGCAAGGCTCGATCGATAATACTTCTGCAAAAACTGAACCGACAATAGGTACAACAGTTTAAAGTAAAAGGCCAATTGTAATTAGGAGCACATTTATATACTTGGTTATTATCTCGCAATAACCCGTATAAGGAAAGGACCCCAGCTAATGAGGTGTAATATGTGCTAACATGTGCTTTTCTTACATTCATTGTAGTGTTGACCTTAGCGACGGTCTCGTCGTCGAGGGGGAACTGGTATATTTGGACCCCGTTGCTGACCAGCTCGCTCATGATTTTGATCTTGAACTTGTGCAGCTCGCTCTTACTGATGGTGTCGGCTTTAGCGATCACTGGGATGATGTTCACCTGCAGCAGAGGGGGAACATATTCATGTACATGGTAGCAGTCCGCAGAATTCAGAGAACAAAACACACCTTTAATAGAACATATTTTTGTAATAATGACTTCTTGAAAACCACTGATAACATTGTGCCAGGACATACGATGACATTTTTTATGAAGTTGTTGTGATAAAGAAAGAATGAAACTAGGTGGATACAAAGGCATCCATTAATCTGGTTCTCGCAAGGTACATACAATAATAAATTCAACAAAAACTATTCCAACTGTTTTGCTTTTAATGACTTTATCGAGATGTTTAAAGCTTTTGGATATGCGTTATATAAACCGAGGTCACTGATGTTATTTCTGGCCCCGCAGCCCACTCTGTGTCCAAGTCGTCCCACATTCCTCTCCTGCCTGTCCGTCGTCTCGTCGTACCAAAGAGAGGCTGGGTTATCATGAGACAAGCTTCTGCGCCAGACCCCCCCCCCCCCAAACCCACAGAAAGCAAAACAATGCTAGGAGATATTTTCCTTTAGCCGTCTGAGTGAGTGACTGTCTCTCTGTCAGTGCTGCACATTCAATAAATGGCTCTTTCTGTGTGTATCTGTACAGTGACACAAAGGGATAACTGGAGTGTGTGTGTGTGTGTGTGTGTGTGTGTGTGTGTGTGTGTGTGTGTGTGTGTGTGTGTGTGTGTGTGTGGTGATTACAGCATTCCACTGCTTTTTCTCCTTCATTCACATGCAAATCCAGGGTTACTGACACTCCAGAGCAGTGAAAACACACACGCGCACAAAAAACACAAAGTCACGACACACAGGGAGCATGGGAAAGTTTCGGACCACTTCAAGAGGGAAGGGACTTCAGGGTTTAGTCTGTTGGATAGTGAAGCTCTACCAAAAAAACATTTGGAGGAAAGTCTAGAAACAACCACAGCACGGTCCCTGATACAGGTCTTTACTTTTATATTGACATCTCTCCTACACAATGTGCAATTAAGGGGGGGGGGGGGGGGGGGTCTATGGCAGCAGAGTAAATTGACAAGTCAATTTTAAAGGTCCCATGTCATGCTTTTCCGATTATTACCCGTCCCCTTGTGTGTTGTGAAGGTTTTTATGCATGTAAACGGTCTGCAGAGTCAAAACCCCTCAAAGTACACCCTGTAGGGAATAAAACGCTCCCCAAAACGCCTCGTTGGAGATTTCTCATGTTCTTCCTGGACACTCCCAGAGCTATGACCAGGCTGATTGGTCCAAATTGACCAATCCACGGACTTCCTCACACACTCACTCAGTGCAGGCAGCTCTGCTGATTTCTCCTCCCTGGCTGCAGGCTGATAACAGACAGTTGGGATTCTCTCTGCAGACCCATTCTCACAGCGTTTATCAACCTCTTTCTTACTCAATATCAAGCCACACTTATTGTTTTTACTTCGGCTGTGACTTTGTGTGTGCTCAGGGTGAGTTTGGCTGTGTATCGCTAAACAAGGAAACCACACCTCCACGGAGCTTAGCGCGATTCACAACGTCCCGACCAATCAGAGCACACTGTGCTCACAGGGAGGGTGGGGCTGGAGCTATTGGAGCTACAACCAGCCGTTAAAGGCAGAGAGTGAAATTCAGTGAATACACGCAGTTAGAGATGCTGTTTGAGAAACCAATGTGAGTTTGGAACATTGCACAATATAGATCTATTCTAGTAGACCTCAACAATGGAATTATGATCAGTGGAAATGGCCATGACATGTCTCCTTTAAAATGTCGATGTCCACTGGAGTCAGTCCATTAAATGCAGGCACATTTCAGATCAATGTACCCTCCTCTCTCCAGTTAAACCTGCATTTATCTCTTGAAAGAAATCCATCACCCCTACTAGTTTGTTGGGCTGGATCTAGTTTTTTCACATCGTCAGCGATGATGGAGTACTGAGAAAAAACTCAGAGGGGTCACTTAGTTATAGTTTTTGGCAGACATTTACTTTGGTCTTCTGTCTCAGTTTTACAGACAGGCAACTAATGTAAATACATCTTCTAAACGTTTAGAGACTATTTTGTTTAAGGCGAGACACGGCAGGCAAAAACATCGTTTTTCGAGTACTGGTCAATTTTGAGATTTTGTGCTATTTTGATTCCATAACATGTTTTCTTTCAGGCTTTTGGAAGGAAAACGTACAAAATACACATTTAAGTGTTTATTTGACTATAGTTTGTCTATTTGCGTCTGTAGATTTCTCCTAAATTTACCAAAAGTTAGCATTCCAACGTAACATAAAGTACCACGACCGCTGTGTGCACCATGTCAACAGAGGTATCGCTGGAAAGCTGTGTCTCTCCTGCACAATCTCATCAGATCCAAATATGGTAATTTCCTTTGTATCAGCAACCAATCGTGAAAGCACAAAGGGGTCTTAAACCAAGAAACGAAATCTCATTGGCTGGTGTCAATTTCTGACAACGTGATTCGTTCAGATGCGTCACGTGGTGTGCTAAAACCCTTCCTGGTTAGCTTTCAGCTAGAAAATGAAATCTCAAAATGCCAAAAGAACGGCGAAAAAATCGTTCACAGAGAAGACGCCAACAATTGTCACTTGCACGAAGCAAGGTTATAAAAAAAAAAATGACCCTGAACATGAAATACCTTCACGGAGTGCGTCGATGCGCAAGCTGTCATCCAAAGAACAGGAGGGTTTAGCTAGCGCCTCACTGCAATCTTTAAAGGTCGTTTTCTCAAAATGAGTTTTTTCTCCTACTCTGAGTTCGAAATGTCAACTTCAGTAGCACGTACATACACCAAACCTTCCAGTTATATTCCTATCAATATTATGAAGGCTTTTACAGAAGGGTTTGTTCATATATAATTCATAGCCTGAATTATACAACATTGTATACCTAAAAACATGGCGAAAATTGATATTTTAGGGCTGTTGACAGTATTTTCTGATTTATGGAATGATAAAAAGAGATATCCAATATCCCTTCTGTAAAAGCCTTAGATACTAATATGACTACAAAATGAAACAAGAATTTTGAATCTGGCTATATCCAAAGTTCAGATTTCGATTCCTGAAATGTGTTAAAATATGTGCATATTTCATGAGATAATGGATAATTTGCATATTTAAACATGCTATTTCAGAAACTTGTAATACAAAAAACAATTGCCTTATTGTAAGTAATTAACTGGAGAAATTTCTAGCTGATACCTTTAAGTTAAAAAAAAGTACCCTATTCACCTGGGGTGTCTCGCCTTAATGATTGAATGATCAATTCAGCAGGGTTACACAACGAATTGGAGTTGTAGCTTGGTCCTAAGAGCTACACACGAACAAGATCACAGAACAGCAGAAAAACAGTGGTAGCTGCAGTGCATTCCTGAATACTTGTTTAGAATTTAATGTAAACAAACACAATGGTGATTTATTTGGGCAGATAATATGGGAATCTTAAACATAAAATAAAAAGGGTTCAGGAGGGGTTGTTCATTAGCTTTAAGCTCCAAGTATCTCCAGTGTAAACCCAGAGACCGCCTCTCTTCTCACCCACATCTTCCTCAAACTGCGTCGACCTCCTCTGACCTGAGCCAGGCTTAACTAGTCGGTTAAGCATAGGGCTGTAACACTGGCCTAGTTATAATGTGGTAAAAGTAGTTACAATGTAACGTTAAAACAATTCCCTATTATAAAACTTCCGACTTTTGATAACTCTATAGGGTCAACACCAAACTTTCGAACAACCGAAGTATCGACAGCGTGTTTATTTACGTTTTATATTGACATCTCTCCTAAACAATGTGCAATTAAGGGGGGGGGTCGATGGCAGCAGAGCGAATTGACAAGTCCATTTTAAAATGTCGATGTCCACTGGAGTCAGTCCATTAAATGCAGGCACATTTCAGATCAATGTACCCTCCTCTTAAACCTGCATTTATCTCTTGAAAAAAATCCATCACCCCTACTAGTTTGTTGGGCGGGATCTAGTTTTTTCACATCGTCGGAGATGATGGAGTACTGAGAAAAAACTCAGAGGAGTCACTTAGTTATAGTTTGGATTTTTGGCAGACATTTACTTTGGTCTTCTGTCTCAGTTTCAAAGACAGGCAGAAGAAGCCCTCGCTCTTAAACAACAACAAGTTACCTTTTGAGTGACCCAAAACTAATCTAATTAAAATATCCCTGTGCCAACTTCCTCATAATTATGAAAATGATGCTGAATAATAAATGTATCCTATATGGCACATATTTGTATTATTGATGTGTGACTTTATTTTAGTTTGTCTGTTTATTTAATAGCTTCCATGTTATGTGACCATGTGACTTAAAATCCATTGCCTATATAATTGCTTGACTAAATAAATAAGACACACCTCTTTTTATTTGATTTTAGTACTTCATACTTATGTTAATATTTTTAATGGGAAAATCAGCAATTTTTCCTTAAAAGTTGTAATGGTTTTTAATAGCTATTATGTCATATGACCCAATGACTCCAGATCAATGCAGCATTACATTACTACACATAACAAGTTGGACACACCTTTCTTTATTGGAATTTGTCCACCCCCAATGTTGAATGAATATTTTCATGGTAGTATTAGCAGAAACTATTGAAAAGCTATTTAAATGTTTATGTAAAATGTATTAATTACATATCAGTTATTAAAAAAAAGGTGTGCCACATAGCATAATTGTATAATAATATGAGCAATTTAGCACAGAGTTTTGATGCCGTCTCTGAGCTCAGCTGCTGATTCTACCCGGAAGAGGCTGACCCCGGTCAAGTGTTTGAGGCACTAAACAAAAATACAACATCTAAGAAAAATGTCTGTATGTATGGCAATGTGCAAAATCGTGCCAGCTGGATTTCTCAATGCCTTGGTATACTGTAATTATGGCCATGTCTGACCCTTCCAAACACACACAGTGATCCTTCTCCTACCTTGCTGTCGAGCTTCTTCATGGTGACCAGGTCCAGAGATTTGAGTGAATGACCCGAGGGGGAGATAAAGTAGAGGCAAGCGTGGACACGCGAGTCGTGGTAGTTGTGGAGAGAGCGTTTGATTTTAAGCTCCTCCTGAAGATAACTCTCAAACTGCTTGTCGATGTAGTCCACCACCGGCTGATAGCTACAGGGAGACATTAAAGGTAGATCAGAAATGTGGGTTAACTGAAAACTATTGAACCCTTTGAGCGTCTGTCAGTATTCCTCTCGCACACACTCCTCCTCCCACCTCTCCTGTTTATTCATCTGGTCCCCGAAGCCCACAGTGTTGACCACAGTGAGGCGTAGCCGGACATTACTCTCCTGCAGGTCGTAGGTTTGGGCCCGCAGCTTCACTTGAGGCTCAAAGTGGGACGACTCAAAGTTCTCAAAGTTCGTGTTGAATAGAGTATCCATCAGGGTAGACTTCCCGATGCCGGTTTCACCTAGAGCAAGAAAAGATAAGACGCCATTTTTTGTTATTCATCTTTGTGGTTGAGATCTAATTTACTAGTGTGTGATAGCACTTTGACTTCAAATAAACTGCTTTCAATTAAATGTTCCTAAAAATCTTATTGTCTGCCAGTTTTTACAATGAAGGTGTGTGTATTGTTTTTAGTAATTGTGTGTGCATGACAACGTACCGATGCAGAGAATATTGAAGCAGAAGCCCTGGCAGATAGACTTGTTGACAAGCTGGTCTGGGAGGCTGTCAAAGCCCACATGGCCAGCCAGGCCCAGGGGCCGGACTGCTTTCTCCTGAAGAAGAAATTACACAAATAGGCAGATTAATGTCAAGATACTGCAGCCATTTTCCCCCTCAAAAAAGGAACAAAATAATGACCCAGGGAAGTGCAACTTTAGGCACTGATCATTTGCAAGACGTAGTTCATCAGCTTCATAATTTAGAATGTTGGTTGGAGGGAAGCACAATAATGCAGATTCTAGCAATATGTCTTCACCTATCCATACCACATTATAGGTAATATACATTTGGAAATGCCCTAATGAAAGATCATTCAAATGAAATCACCAAATAATCCATTTGTAGGTTGATTGTTCAATATCTTACCATTTTAGCACGCAATACATATGAATTGTTCTAGGCAACTAATGTAAATACATCTTCTAAACGTTTAGAGACTATTTTGTTTAATGATTGAATGATCAATTCAGCAGGGTTACACAACGAATTGGAGTTGTAGCTTGGTCCTAAGAGCTACACACGAACAAGATCACAGAACAGCAGAAAAACAGTGGTAGCTGCAGTGCATTCCTGAATACTTTGTTTAGAATGTAATGTAAACAAACACAATGGTGATTTATTTGGGCAGATAATATGGGAATCTTAAACATAAAATAAAAAGGGTTCAGGAGGGGTTGTTCATTAGCTTTAAGCTCCAAGTATCTCCAGTGTAAACCCAGAGACCGCCTCTCTTCTCACCCACATCTTCCTCAAACTGCGTCGACCTCCTCTGACCTGAGCCAGGCTTAACTAGTCGGTTAAGCATAGGGCTGTAACACTGGCCTAGTTATAATGTGGTAAAAGTAGTTACAATGTAACGTTAAAACAGTTCCCTATTATAAAACTTCCGACTTTTGATAACTATATATGCTGTCGATACTTCGGTTGTTCGAAAGTGGTGTTGACCACACCACACTTTCGAACAACCGAAGTATCGACAGCATGTTTATTTACGTAATTCCAGTCAAACAAATACGAGATTAAGTGGCTATTATCGAGCAACATAGCATAAGTCTTACTACATACACTTAACTCTTCCATTAAAACATGACTAAACGCTTTAGCGCCCCAATGGTGCGATATTAACAGTAGCCTACCACAGGAATGTTTAACCGAGCTGCTAACAACTATGTTCATCAACTTTTCCCTGTGGGGAAGCTAGAGTAGTGTTAGCAACATAGCGTCATCAGCGGTGCAATTTGTTGAAGGAAGCAACACGGAACCCCTTAGAAAAGTTACATAATTAAATTTAAAAAAACCAAGCCTGATGTTCTGGTTGTTGGTGGACGTGAATTACAAATGTGCGGTTCTTTATTGTGAATCGGCCACTTGGAACAGCCGTGTAGGTATCGGGCTAGCGGGAGCTAACTTAATGATAGCCCCGGACACTCCCTACGAAACTGTCAAGAGCACCGACAACCAACCAAAAGGAAGAAAAATACTAACCGGCATCCGAGCAACATCCGATGAAGCCATTACAACTCTACCCAGTAGTTGGTAACCCTGATAAATTATGAAATAATACAACAAAGCTAACTAAAGACAGACTTATTTGTTGGTACACTTATCAGGACCGCCTCACTGCGTCTACCGTCGTCGACAACTGAGCAGACTCCACTACTGAAAACACGATAGGAATGAGGTTAAAACTATAGTCTGTTCATTTGTTTAAAAGCTAAATGTCTATAAATGATGGCAACATGTAAAAAATAAATAAACACTCTGCCCATATAAATATATAAATCCACGTAAACGGTAAGAAAAAAATGCCAAACAATGTTAATTGAAAGCAGTTTACACCCACCCACCCCTTTTTTCTATAATGGTACAGCGCAACTGGATTTCCCCAGCATCTTCGATGGCATGTGGGGACCATCAGATAAATCGTAAAGCCAATGTCAACGCAACAACCTCATGCAACCACTACTATTTAGATGTTGATACCTAGGTTTTAGATATTAGGTTTGACCTTAGAGAATTTACCTGCACCTTTTTCAAAAGCACATCAAATTACTTTAACTATCAACATCGTGTTTGTTTGTATGCAACCCATCATGTCCGCATCACTTGTAGGCCTACACATTCTATGGAAGGTTAATTGAAAATGTTAAACTCTTGTACTGTAGGCTACTGCATTTGTAAAACTTCTAGTAACGAAAACTGTCAGATAGATATAGTTGTGTACAAAATTACAATACCTCCGTCTAAAATGTAGTTGAGTAGAAGTAGAAAGTGGCATAAAATTAAAATAAGCCTACTCTAGTAAAGTACATAATCTAGGTCTAATCAATAGTCAGTATGTCATCCGAAACGGGTCCTTCTTATACTTCCACTTCTTTGTCTTGCCAACACAGCTCAATCAAACTGCATATTCCAAAAATTACAACTTTCATTACATGTTCGCTTATGCTAGTATTGGAAGCCGGAATTAACGAGCTGCACATGAACACAGCATCCGTTTTGCCTTGGTGTTTTTGCTTCAGCTACGTGCGACCCCTATCTGCCATGGCTCGACACTCCCCGTGGAGGAGAGGAGAATAAGAAGAAGATGCTGTCATCCGTCGTCACCGTCAGCCTGAGTGAATGACAGTAGCGTGAACATGCATTGTTTTTTAAACGTCTGTGAGTAACTTATTCAGTTACTCTATCTTTGCACTGCTCTGGTCGGGTCGTCCAGGAGGATGATGGCGTCCCAGCGCACAGAGCAAGCCGTGCAGGAGTTCCTGATGGAGAGAGGAGGGAGGGTCGAACAGATGGAGCTGATCGATCATTTCCTATCAGCGTCGGGTCAAAATGACCAGTCAGAGGAAGAGGTGGATCGAGAGGTGCTGAAACGCATCATGGACAGCGTGGGGGTTGTGAAAGTGGAAGACGGTGTGCAATTTGTTTGTTTGAACCCTGAAGGCAGCGCGGAGTCCGTGATGTGTGCGGACACAGGCGGCCACGATCACGCGGAGTGCAACGGGAATATCCGTGAGGCATTGGACAACAACTATGTCAACGGGAACCCTGACAACAGAGACCAAACAGGTGAGGGATAGGCACCTTATCGTATTCTAATCTATGGTATTATTTGTGTCCATGATTCATTTGTTTAAATAGCACCTGTATATTCAAAATCCTATGTTTATTTATCGTACCAACAGTGTGTCTATTTATTTATTTATTTATGTATGTGTATGCTTAGATTGTATTGTCTGGCGTTGGCTCTCTGAACAACCCACTACTAACTAAGACTGAAATCATCAAAATCAAATGATTAGATCCTTCAATTCTGACATTCTATTGACAAATTAAAAAGTTTACAAGAATAGCCTGTAGGGTTTAAATGGGAAGTTTGATTTAGAGTGAATGCAGTTAAGATGTGGCCATAGAAAACTCTTAACACACAGAGCTTGATGATAATGACAAATGACAAAAAAGGCTTAGGCACCATGTCCTTTTAAAATCTATGGTATTGTTTCAATATCACAACTATATTTAAAATCCTTTGTTTGTTTATCGAACCAACACTGTGTCTATTTATTTATGTATTTGCTTTGATTGTATTGTCTGGCATTGGCCCTCTAAATTACCCACTATAGTATTTTGTAGACAAATTATTTCCTTTAATGTTGACACCTTTATGACAACAAACACAATTCTACAATAACTGCTTGTGGCAACTTGAACACACAGAGCCAGATGATAATGACAAATGTCCAATGTTTCCACAGGAGCATCCACTTCATTGGCTGCCAGCCTGGACAATGACAAACAATCAAATGGCAAGGGGCTACATGCAGCCCCCTCCCAGAATATTAAGACCAACACATCGACTCCTACCTTTGGTGGAGGAGGGGAGGTGAAGCTGAGGGACAGGAGGAGGCGGGAGTCCGCTCCAGTCATTGGGATTGCAGATCTGGACCTGGCTCACCATGGGGGGTCCCATAGCCAGCATGTGAGAGGGGCACGTAGGGTGTCCAGAGGGTCCACACGGGCCCTGCTGACCAGCTGCCTCTCTGAAGACAGCACCTTGGAAGGGCTGGACCCTGTTGGAGATATCAACACACCCAAGGGGAGTCGCCGGAACTTCATAGAGCTGATGATGAGCAGTTCTCCTCAGGTAGGAAACTATTTTTCTAGCATGAAGAAAGCTTCCCTGTAGATTGTTATTATAAGTCATAATTTAAGTGTGGCAGCTTGACAAAGCTCTCTACAGGGGGTAGCTGATAAAACAATTAATAATTTAGGCATGGGAGAAAGTACGCTTACATATATTGAGATACAACAGAGAAATGCTCCTTTCATTTGTTTCAAATGTATTACACGTATGGCCACACACCTAAAGCAGCTATGTCACATCCTGTGTTTCACCTTTGGGTGTGCTCCAAACCCTGAATGGTGCCCAGGTATAGAGAGATGGCATTGAGCAGGTTCCCCTGCCTTTGCTGCCGCTGCTTAATTTGCAGCATTGCCAAAACCACAGTCTTTTATAGCTGATAGAAAACACCATATGGTGAGTAGCCAGACATGCAATATTCATGAAGTATGACTCTCCAGCAGCAGTTTTCTGTCTTATGTAACTGAGAGAGACGGTTATGTAATCTAGCTTGCCTTAACTCTTACGCTTGTTGATCTATGACCTCCTTTTCTGGGATCATCATGAGGCAATAATACAAAATGTAACTATACATTTGTTTATGGTCAAAAAGGTATTGTATTCTACTAACATCTGTTTGATACTTTACTGTGATGAGTTGTTCATTACCCTGCCATATGGTTTACTTTTGTAAAGCTTCCACAAATAACAATAAAGCATGTGGCTCTTTAAATGTTTTTAAGTGTTGTAAAACATGTATTTACAATGCCTTCGAGGTCCTGTGAAGAGCCAACTGGATAGTGGCAAAAAAGTTTCCAAAAGCCTTCTTTATATCACAAAAAAGCATTCTGCAGTGTTACAACTCTGAAGGATTAATATCTAAAGGTGACACAAATAATTGTATTTAGTATATGCACCCTTTAATTTCTATCGTCTTCCCTTTGCAGGTGCGGAGGTCTCTGATCAGCCGAGGTTCACGCATCCGGGACTCCATAAAGAGCGAAGGAGACTCTGCATCGATCCTCTCATCAGTGTCAGACTGCGGCTCAGTGACCCTGGACCCTCTGGAGCACGAGTGGATGCTGTGCGCCTCTGACGGCCTGTGGGAGAGCCTGCAGCCCCTTCTGGCTGTGGAACCCAGCCTCGTCGCCAAGAGAGACTTTGTGACGGGCTTCACCTGCCTCCACTGGGTGGCGAAGCAGGGTAAAGCTGAGCTTCTCTCCCAGCTGCTGGCCTTCGCAAAGGAGAATTCAATACCTGTGAATGTAAATGTGAGATCGAGTGCTGGATACACACCACTACACCTGGCAGCCATGCATGGACATACACAGGTGGGTTGCGTGAATCATGGTGGGGGTCATGGGGTGTCATGTTATACACATCTCTAGTGAAGCGGCATATGATTGTATGTGCTCTATCTGCCAGTTGTACATTCTGTAGATGGCTACAATCCATACCAAGTAAGGAAAAATAAAAATAGAAATAGAATAGAAGACAGCTATCCCAATGTTGACATATTTGATTAACAATGAGTTTCATATGATATGTTTCACAGATGTACACACCAGTAAACCAAGTATCATCATTTCAGTATCTTAAAGGTCTCCTATCATGCAAAATGCACTTTTTGATGCCTTTTTATATACATACATATTTGGTCCCGGTGTGTAAGGGAACTCGCAAAGGGTCGGAAAACTAAACCCTCTCTCTTTTCCTCCGTACCCACATCTCTAAAAACTAGAAACGTCGCTATCAGAAACAATGCGAGATGTGTTTTGGAAGTAATATGGTCTTTGTTTACATTAGCAAGCATCGCTAACACACAGAGCTAACCTGTACTGGAGAGAGCATGTGTACAAAAGCAGGAAATAGAAAAAGGAACTCACCTTGTGGTAAACCCGCAAGAGAAAGAGCATTTGAGCTCCATACTGTTTCAGAAATAATCCTTGATGTGGTTGTTGGCGCTTAATCACGACAGCATATAGCTGAGTATCTTCCGGTAGAATTCTCCTGCATAAGCTCCCCCCCCCCCCCCCCCCTTATTATTATTTTTTTAAATGTTATTTGTTTTTTTTTAAAGCTACTGACCCAGAATCAGCACTTCTGTAACAGGGCTGAAATAGAGGAGTATGAGGCATGGCTAGAATGGGAGATCTGTTTGGTATTTTGAGCAAAACAGTTCATAGACATGTTTTTTATATATCTGAGACCCATAATATATGCCTAAAAATAGTATGATAGGAAGCAATATTCCCTCTTCTGTGTGTATTTAATGTGCTGTGATTGACAGGTGGTCCGTGTGTTGCTGTCAGACTGGGAGGCGGACCCTGAGGCTCGAGACTACAGCGGGAGGCGGGCCATCCAGTACTTGGCCCCGCCCATTGCCGCTGACCTGCAGCAGGAGGGAGTGGTGACCTCACCGGGTGCTGAGTCGGACAATGAAAACACTAACAAAGGTAACAGCGGAACACGTGGATGGCGGTTTCCCAGAGTCCTTCAGGGCAATCTGAACCCACTGCGGCTCCTGAACCCACCTGCTGAGGAGGAGGGGGCCGGGAACGGGAAGAACAAGGGGGGGATGCAGAGGAAGTCGTCTCTGAGCCGGCTGAACGCAAGGCTGCACCGCGGACGCCACCGCGCCCAGATCATCCACAGCGCCTCCTTCAGGGACACGGGGGAGGTGGGGAGGGGGGAGGAGCTCGCCAGCAGCCCCATCCGAACCCGCCCACTGTCCAACCTGTTTGGATAAAGTAACAAAACTCTGAGATATAGTGCGTTGATTTACAAAATACAGTTTACTCACCTTTTATAAGCTGACAGGTCAGACCTTTCTAGACCAAATTAACCGCACACATACTAAGTTTTATTATTATAGTATTTTAATGTTTATCTAAAAATCGAACTTATTTTTGTTTTTATTGCAGTAATCAGGCCGAGGTTGATGATCACTGAGGGCGGGTCACAGTTTATGTAGCATTTGATTTGCTACAACAATTCATTGAGCAACTACTCTTTGAATTCCTTTTGAATTTTTTGGTTTTAGTTTTTCTTTTTCGTTATTTCTTAGGCTCGGTTGAAGAGCAGGTAGCAAACATGAAAACATTTTTTTTACACTTTACACTAGAAAACTGTTCACACAAATGCAACAGGATTGTATCACATTTTCACTTTAAGTTTGACTCCAAATGGTGAGGGTTTTTGTTATAGCACTTCAACACAGATTCAACACACTAATCCAAACTGTTATTTTGTGTGCAGATGAAAGTAATATATTCATACAACACATTCCTATATTTCAACCTCGTTTGCCTGAGTGGTGCTGATTTTTTAAAACACATTTCAAGAATGTGAATTTTTATTTTTAAGTACCAGATTTTAGTATTTGTAACCAGAGAACTCCAATGTATGTCCAAACTGCCATGTTCAGCCGTCGCGTTTGCACTCGTCACTTTGAAGATGGTTTGTGATTATGGGAGAAAACGGCTCAAACTAAACCAGATGTTATTGGTCTGATATCATGCTGATAGGTTCATATTGTACATGATAGAAAAGGGTGATCAAATGTTACACTTCTAGATTAATAATGCACTGTGTATATATACACTACAATTTAATTTGCATTATACATTTCCGAACAGCTGATCAATAGTTTACATCAAAAGAAAGCTGCCATGGATTTACTTGGATCCAATTACTATGAAGACAATGATCAGTTACACTTTAGGACTGTTTCACAGGGTTAGCACATGATGTGGGTTTTCTACTGACTATAATGTACCTCAAATCCTCTGAGTCTGGTTGACTCATTATTACATTGCTTCTTTGTGGGGGAGTTTAACAGTATGGGAGTTTAATAGAAGTTGACAGTGTTTTTTTTGCAAATTCCCAATTCTTACCATTTACCATTTTCATCAGAAAGGATCATTTTTTGTAGCAATTCATGCAAAAAAAAGCATCAAACTAATCTGGGGAAAGGTTGTTCAGGTCTTTTCATAGACAAACAGCATAGCACTGCTTAGTTTGACAGTAAATCCACAGTCAAACAACCTGATGCTTCTTTACCACTCTGGAGCAGATTTTATATTTAATAAGTAGCCTGTATCTTCCTCCTGTATTGCTCTGCATGTAAACAATCATTCAATCATCAATCATGTCTGCATCATCTGTTGATAGTAAAGAGTTCAGACCAGTATATGCTGTACTGTATGTTAAGCTGAGGAGCACGTTGACTTTTTGACTGTTTTCCCAAATATGTGATCCTTTCATATATATGATTATTCCTAGTCTTTAAGAATGTTCCCTTAGTATTTTGTAGCATTTGTACTCAAATCATAGGACTAATTAATATAATGCTGACTCTTTTGTTGTAGAAATGTATGTATCCTACTTTGATGTCACTTTTTCAGATGCATGAATAGGGAGAAAACATTATTCTGTGCACTGATCATGTGTATGTCTGTACTGTAGGTCCTTGTTCCGTCTTCTTTTTGAAATACTGTGAAGTTATTATGTGGTGTGAATACACTGTTACTGAGCCACTGTCATCTTGTCTTTATGTTTCATCCTTGAAAATGAAATAAAGCAGTACTGGTTTGCATAAAAGTCAGTGCTCTCCCTTTATGCTACTGTTGTTCCAATTGAACAAATACACAACATGATAGGAACATGAAGTCAATGCTAATTCAACCAGTATGGATCGTGACTCAAATCGAAGCAGGCTTTCTTGTTGCCATTCCTGCTGGATACCAAGGGATTGTTGTTGTCTGCTGGTGCTGAATAATTGATGATCCGATGACCCCTGTGCCCCCATTTACAGTATATCCACTCCTTCCTGTCCGCAAGCTGCCCATGTGACACTACACACAATAATATTGTGTGTGTGTGTGTGTGTGTGTGTGTGTGTGTGTGTGTGTGTGTGTGTGTGTGTGTGTGTGTGTGTGTGTGTGTGTGTGTGTGTGTGTGTGTGTGTGTGTGTGTGTGTGTGTGTGTGTGTGTGTGTGTGTGTGTGTGTGTGTGTGTGTGTGTGTGTGTGTGTGTGTGTGTGTGTGTGTGTGTGTGTGTGTGTGTGTGTGTGTGTGTGTGTGTGTGTGTGTGTGTGTGTGTGTGTTGCTGTACCGAGGACGAAACACTTTTACAAGATTATTGAGCATTTATGTTGATCTGATCTTTGAGTCTGCACTGGACATGTTTCAGTTAAGAATGTATTTTTAAATGCAAATTCACAACCAAGTAAACTGCATTTAAGGTGTTTATCATTTGTATCACTACATTTGGCATATGAGTCTGACAGACGATGAGTAGCTTGTTTTTTTTTCGGTAAGCCACATAGTTGAGCATGTTATCCCCCAGTATGTCATCGAGGATATAAGAGGCAACAACAAGTATAACATTGAGTAGTTCAATTATATTCATATGCTATCATGAAAGGGATGGTACATTTGTATTCAATGTACATAACAAATCTGCTCTGCTGGCACAGAAGCGTTTCTTAGTCCCTAGTTCTACTTCATGTTTACCAGAACAAATCTGCCATATAAAAGCAGGATTACAGTCATTACATTCAAATGGGTTGCTTGTGAAAAATGTAAAAGCTCTTGAATCAGAGTCTGCTCTTTTGATGTTTTTTCTGATCTCTGGTATTGCTGTAGTCGACTCGTCAAACAAGATTCTTAGAAGTCACTGAAGGGATGAGCTTTTTCCCCGGGACGGTATATTTCAGTCTATTTGCCTTAGGGCAGCCTATCTGTTAGATGACTGCTGATCTGGATGGAGCAGAGAGACTGTCTGACTGCAGCTACTGACCTACATACAAAGTGAAGGGAGTAATGCCTATTATGTAAATTCCTCTGCCATCTTTTCAGGGGAAACTGTGCCAATTTCTGAGCCTGGGGCCGTTCGCTGCTGGACTAATCCGTCCAATCTATCCCCGTCTCTCACTTTCCCCTAACAGTCACCACAGCCATGATGACATGCATCGCCTAACTTGTGACTAAGTACAAAATAACCATTAAGTTGTAAACAAATGTTCACTGTCTGCCTGATTTTCTGTTCGCCTTGTGACATGCAGTGTCTACAAAAGTATTCATACTTGTCAGAGTTTTCATGATTTATTGTTTTACTTTACAACCCTGAAAAACTAACGAAATGATGATGCTAATCATCAGAGAGCCATTTAATGTCAAAGTGAGAACAAAATGTCTTCCAAGTAATGTGAATGAGTTATTTAAACTATATGAAATATTTGTTTGCATATGGGTTTTTTTTTATACGACACAATCACACATTTGCCTCAAGGGGTTACAATAGTCATATTCAAGTAATGCAATCCATTGTTACCCATTGTTTACACACCATAAACACAGGTGATTTCAATTAAACTGATTAACTTTGATGCAACACATTGTCATGATTGTATATTCAATTGTATTGCCATATATTATTTCCCTGATGTGTACTTTGCGCATGTTCCACATAGAGTCGCTGTTCTGAAATAGCTCCACTATGATGCTGAGACTCGTTGTTTCTTTGTACGGTCACATCACATCATTACTGCATACGGAAGTGGCATGTAGTTTGTCTATGTATGATTTTTCCATGGATGTATTATAGAACAGTCTTTTACATTACGATATCAGTACGTTTTTGTTTTTAGCATTAAAGCTGACGGATGTTGGGCAAGAGGCGGTGAAACCTACTTTCATAACTGACGCTCTCCGGCGTTGTTCAAAAGGTAATTGTGTGGATAGAGTTACTTATGACTGTAAGCTAACTCGCCTGCAAATAACGTTAGCTAGAAATAACACACATTTAAGTTGGTTTTCTATTAACCTCTACAAATTTCACTTGGCTATTCGTTTATCTCTTGTCCAACATGGTCAATACATTGTTATTATTAACGGCAGCTAGCTAGCTAGTGTGTCTCCCTGTGGGATGTAGTATAACGCTAGCGACAGTTAGCTTACAGCCTTTACATGTTAGCATACAACCAGCGTTTGTGTTGCGTTCACAGTGGGTCAAACAAAGAATATTTTCCTAAGATTGACATGAGCCAACACCACTATTGCTGTTAGTAACTATCCTAGCCACATAGCATGTTAGTTACGTTTTAGGCACATACAGGTTTTAATGTTAGCTAAACAGTTGTTTAAAACGTGACGATTTGATTAGGCAAATCACTTAAGATAACTGACATAAAGAACTGTGATTATCTACCCTAAGAATATGTTAACCTCTGTATACAAAGAAATTAATTGTAAACTAAATGCCTAATATAACATTTAAGCGCTGCATTCTGACTTTGATGTGTACCTAATACAATTAAAATAACCACCTGTGTGTTTTCCGATAAACATTGATTTTTTGAATGGAGTTTAGTTTGGAAAGCTCTCTGTTATTGTATTAGTATCAACTAGTCAGAACCATCATTTTTACATTTTAAATCACTGTCTCGCTTGATTTTGTTTGTTACGTGAATAAACTAAAAATAGTTAAGTCATTTATGATTATTTCAAAAGCACATATGATGAGCTAACAGTGTCTCCATCTTCCTGCAGCTTTCTCCACTATGTCGGCCACAATGACCACCATTGTCCATGACACTACAGAGGCAGTGTGCCTCTCCTCCGAGTACAACCTGTACCTCAAGCCCATTGCTAAAATGACCGTCAGTGTGGCCCTGCCCCAGCTCAAGCTGCCAGGCAAGAGCATTTCCAACTGGGAGGTGATGGAGAGGGTGAAGTCTATGGTAGCTCCAGAGCAGTTTTCAGCCCTGCGGATCTCCAAGAGCACCATGGACTTCATCCGCTTTGAGGGCGAGGTGGAAAACAGGACAGTGGTCAAGAGCCTGTTGTCTCGCTTAGATGGAAAGAGCATCAAACTGAGTGGATTTACTGATGTACTGAAGGTAAGGCTGACATTATTGTTGACCGCAAAGCCCATCTTAAAGCTTTGCTGGTTATGTTGCTAATTCCAGCGTCTGTTCCTGGTACTTACTTGGATATGTTGATGGCTGCAGATTTGGCGCATTTGAGTTACATTTTATTGTACCGACAGATGTTTTTTATATTTTTGCCCACGTCATTTATATCAATGACTAAATATAAGAAGTACTTCTCGGCATTATCACCAAAATGCTCATAAAATGTAATCAATGCCTCTCTAAAACGGCTTCAACTAAAATATAATCCATCGCAGGGAGGTTTTCAGATATATTTAATTGTTCCTAATAAACTGTATATTGACACTCCCCTCCCTCTTTCCTCAGGTCCGTGCAGTAGAGAACAAAGTGGACTTCCCTACACGTCACGACTGGGACTCCTTCTTCCGCGATGCAAAGGACATGAATGAGACTCTGCCGGGGGAGAGGCCTGACACCATCCACATGGAGGGAATTCCTTGCCGATGGTTTAGCAAGAAGGACAGCCCGTTCCCAGACCGGCCCTCTGAAGAGGTCCTCATTGCGGTCTTTGAGACATTTGGCAAGGTGGGAAATGTTCTGGTTCTATGTTGAACAGGAACTTAACCTGAACATTGAAATCTACATGTTGTTATTTGTTTGTTTGAAATAATGAGCTTCATGGAAAAAAGGTGTTGGGGATTAAATTAATATAACTCATTATAGATAGCTTGTACATGTAAATGATAGAGTTGCCGAACACATTTGATTGAGAATACTGACCAAATCAGTAAACGTCATGTATTTTATATTGTTGCATCATCGATATTTAGAGGTTGAACCAAAAATAACTAGTGCTGTCAAAATTATCGCGTTAACGGCGGTAATTAATTTTTTGAATTAATTGCGTTAAAATATTTAACGCATTTAACGCATGTGCAGAATGGCCCGCCCCGTGTGCCACCAGTGGCAGCGCCAGGGTATGGCTGGGGTAGACTACACCCATACCAATAAATGGCTTAGCCCCACCATGAAAAATGATGTTAAAGTAAGCAAAATAAAGTCTGCCAACTCGCGCGGAGTATATTGCACAGACAGCAGTTAGTCAGATTGATTTCAGTAGCCACGGTTTTGAAAACTTTTGTCACGTAGCGATCGTCTTCTCAATAGAACATCTTTGATAACGGCGTGGTGTTGTTGCAGGAAGTCCCGACGGAGAATACTTTTGCTGTAGTACAGGGGTGCACATAACTGGTACGCAGGTTATGTGCGTAATCTGAAATACGTACCGTTACTTGTGTCACAAAGCGCATTTGCGTACCGACGTACTTGTGAAGCTTTTCCAGAAGGCGGTTAGATCACCGGACGACAGAGTCGGTCTCCGTGACCCCACGGTTTGATGATTGATAGGTGTGTGGGCTGTCTTTCATTTTGACACGCAGAAATGTTTTATAATAAACATAGATACTGTATGTGAAATGGATATATCCGCCTTCTTTCATTTATCTTTCCATTCACACAACAATATGCATAAATAAATGGCTTATTTTGGACATAGTTCAAATGGTGATTAATCATGATTAATTCATTTTTAAGCTGTGATTAATATGATTAAAAATGTTAATCGTTTGACAGCCCTAAAATAACATTTGATTTGACCAATATGCCACTGTTTAATCCTAGGTGCGGAATGTAGATATCCCCATGCTGGACCCGTACAGGGAGGAGATGCTGGACAAGAACTTCAACACGTTCAGTTTCGGTGGTCACCTGAACTTTGAGGCTTATGTCCAGTACCAGGAGTACGGGGGCTTCACCAAGGCCATGGACACCCTGCGCAGCATGAAGCTGATGCTGAAAGGAGACGATGGGAAGGCCGTGGCCTGCAACATCAAGGTACTGCAGGCTCTCCTGGTTGTTAAGTACTGTACAAGAACATTATGCAGAAAGGGATGGTTATTTATCTTCTCAATTATTGATTTACTTTTGCAGTTTTGAGATAGTCAATATATCATACCTTAAATGCTTACTGAGCTTCGTGACCATGTGCACAAAATTAAGCTTGATATCCTAAATATGTTCATTACTATATCTAAAACTTATATTATTTTCTCAATGAAGCAAATGGGAAAACTTGAAGGGTTAGTTTGTTGGTCAGACATACAAACACACTTGGTGAGGGAGATTACTTTGTAACATAAACAATGTCCATTTTGATTGTTAAGTTCTTATAACACAATGCTATTCTTGGTCTGAATGACCCACGTAGGCCTATCAGACTTCCACATACCTCTGTTTTGGCCATGAGTGAATTGTTAATGCTGCAGTGATATTGCATATAGGCAGATTTCAGCAATTAGATTGTGTTGTTCAGGGAGACGCATTGCAGCTTTAAGACCTTTTAGTGGAATGAAAATCTAAGCCTCGTCATCATTTCAAGGGTAATGAGGGTATGGGGAGAGCCAGGTCTCTTAATCCACAGCATAACGCTTCACTGTGAAATCTAAATTAGGGTAAACAGCTTTTGCCAAAACATGAAGGACTTTATCTTACTTTGTTTTAAAACAACGATGACTCTCCATGCCTGATCAGTATTGAATAAGTCTGTTTTAACCAAAGCACTGTCATTGTGTGATTTAACATTACATCATCAAGCTGTAAAATGTGGATTATCAGAGTTACTCAAATACATGTATTATTCCCATTCTCTACAATACTAAATTAGATTTTGCATCACTGTCTGGGATGACCAAAGCAAAACACAGACACGTTACAGCAACGTTATTAAAACTACAATAAAACATTGTAGCACACAGTGGAGTATTCTTTAGTTTAGACCCTCCAGAAAAACGCGGGCTAAAATCCTTGATTATGCGATCAAACATGCAGGTTTTTATGTGATTTTATGCGGTGAAATTGCCGGAAGTTGCGAAATATGCGGAAATATGCGGAAAAAATCAATATTGGGCTGTCTTATTTATTTATTCTCTCTCACACACAACCTGCCACTAATGTTAAACCCCTTTACTATACAATTAAACACATTCAATGTTTATGTATTGTAAAAGCAATTGGGCTATTTTAATCACACTCACACACATACACACACACACACACACACACACACACACACACACACACACACACACTTCTCCGCCTCATTCTGTTTTCATTTACTTGTTCGTTATCTGACCAGCTTCAATCTTGTAGGCTTCTCACCTCGTTTCTTGTAGCCCTCGAAAGGGTTTTGGAGGTCGATGCCTCGGTGAACGTGAGTTGTTTGGCTTTCTTGTCCGCAGCAGCAGAAAGCATTTTCGAATGTTTGAATGAATCAAAGTGGGTCGTCGTCACCGTGGATTTTCTCTTATGCTCCAACACAGTTGCACGGGGTGCAGAATAGTTTCCCCCCACTTTCGTGCAAGACATCGGGGTACTGCTTTGCCCGGTCTTTAGCAGAAATGTTTGTCGGTAAATGAGATGGATTAGATTGTTTCATCTTGGTGTTTTCTCTCTCGTGTGAGTTCCACACGTTCACTCTACGGTGTTGTTTACGAGCTGATGACGTCGCGTCATCATCACTTCACGTCAAGACGAGTTAACTTTTTTTCTCTTCTCAACTTTGTGTGGAAAAATGCGGGGATTATGCGCCCTTTTGATAAATATGCGGCCTTTTAAAAAATCTGCGCCATTTTGCTGATTATGCGGTAAATTCTGCGATCGCAGAATCGCGTTTTTCTGGAGGGTCTAGTTCTTAGAATAAAAAGTGATTCTTACAAGAAAATGTACATGTTGTTTCACTTACTGATGAATAAAATGAACCATTTTGCTAATCCTTATCCATGTGTTTTCCTCAGGTGGCCTTTGACACCAACAAGCACCTGAGTGAGTTGGCCCTGAAGAGGAGGGGCCTGGAGAGGCTGAAGTTACAGGAGCTGGAGAGGCAGAGAGAGGAGCAGAAACGACGGGAGAAGGAAGAGGAGGAGCGGCGTAAGGATGAGGAGAGGTATGATGGAAGACAAAAACGAGCTTATATTGCACAACACGGAAAAGTGATTTAGGGCAGCGAATGTTTATGCATTCTCTGAAACCAAAACTACACTCAATCTGTTTTTCGGTGCTTTGAATCCTTCCCACACTGTACCAAGAGCAGTGACAATGCATTTCCACTGTTTGACCACAATTCATAGATAACAGATGTTCACTTCATATTTTTTACAGGAAACAGAAGGAGCACGAAGAGGAGGAGAAGGAGAGGAGAAAGGAAGAGAGGATACGAAAGCGAGATCAGAAGCTGCGGGAGAAGGAGGAGAAGAAGAACATGAAGAAGGTGAGGCGGCAGCAGGAAGAGGAGCAGAAGAAGCTGCAGATGAAGATCGCCATGGAGGAGAGGAGGCTGCTGCTGGCTCAGCGCAACCTGGAGTCCATCCGGCTCATCGCTGAGCTGTTGGCCAGGGCCAAGGTACGCCATGCACATACACAATACACCTCTGAATATACACACCAGGGTTTCCGCCAGGGGGGCGTCTTGCCGTCATTTGACGCCCTTATTCAGCGCGGGACGCCCTGAACGCGAGCCGAGGGCGTCCAAAAATATTAATAATTCGAGAGAACATCGAGAGTGTTTATGGCTTGAAATGACGAAAAGGAGAAAGGACAAGGACATCCCTCAGGGGTAAAGGAGTCTGGTGGGATTCTTTTTGGAGTATTGAAGATCGTTTCCCCGACATCGAAGGTGCCTGCCACAGGACAACACGGAACGTGCACGATTTGGACGCGATGAGCGGTGCTAGTGGAGCACGTGCGTGAGCAGCGAGCACCAGAGCCTCGCAGCGGCGAAACTGAGGCTCCGTGGTAAACTGTGGTAACATGAAGAGCCGTTTGGGAGCCGAAACAGCCAAATGATCCGGCTCACTAACGTAAAGCGACAGTATCTATAAGGGACGGCTCAAGTCAAAATTAAAGCACCCCGCTCTCGGGGTGGACGCCCTCTCAGCCCTGGTCTGGCGGAAACACTGATACACACGCATACATACAGAGCTATATGGATGTGTAAACATACCAATACCTAGGTTAATGTCTACAAATGTGATTCTTTAATCGTCTGGTAGTTTTTTAACTTAATTTGAACCAAATGTGAAGCTCTAGTAGGTTAAGATTTAGTGTTTGAAACCTCACTAGGCCTCATACATATTCAGAAACGCTGAGTGCAACTTTTCTTTTTGAGTATTTCATTAAAGAGTGCTATTGATGCCAAGGCTGGCTTCCTTAAGCTGAAATTGACTCTACTCTCATATTTGTCAGTTAAATATGAAGACGACATTTCAAGATGTTTCTGCTCACGGCCAAGAATTCACTTGTGTTGATGTACGAATAAACAATTTAGATAAAACGTGTGATTCGTTGCCACTAGCTGGTTTTAATACCTTCTTGCAAATAACCAGATTTCACAAGAGTAGAACATTCTAATAATTAGAGATTGTGTGCTTTGCAGAAAATTGCTTGTGTATGACAATTGGATGATGTAACATGTAGAGTAGAATGTACTTATTGTAAGTCGCTTTGGACAAAAGCGTCAGCTAAATGCAATGTAATGTAATGTAATGTAGTTTAGAGCAGTGCTTTGTCCCTTTGTGTCCGACCTAAATTTGGATTTCTGCTGACAATTTAGTTTTTTATTTGAATAGTGTCTTTTATCTCATTGTGGTTTCCTCCACCTCTCCAGGCCCTGAAGCAGCAGGAGCAGGAGAAAGAGCGGGCCGAGCGGGAGGAGCAGGAACGGAAAGAGCGGGCTCGGCAGAAGGAGGAACTCACGCGTCTTCATCAGCTGGAGGCCCTCCGACGCAAGCAGGAGGAGGAGCTGCGGAGGGTGGAGGTGGAGAAGGACCGAGCCCTGGAACTCCAGCGGCGTGAGAAGGAGCTGAGGGAGAGACTGGTCTGCAACCTGATGAAGAAGGGCAGCATGAAAAGCTCAAGATCTCCTCTCACGCAGGAGCAGGCGGGCCCTGTGACCAGCGAGGAGGCCTCTGATCCCCGCGGCGATGATGTGATGCTGGGGGTCCTGAGCAGGGTGTATGGAGTGAAGGCCGGCGAGAGCAAAGAAAAGCAGGGGTCCAAATCGAGTGCCCATTCACACGTTTCAGGGAAGAAAAGAGAAGAGAGGAGGGGAGGGGAGGACAGGAAGAAAGGGCAAGAGAGAAGAAAGGAGGAGGTGGTGGGGAGCAAGCACGGTAGGGAACAAGCGAAGGGCCGTGAGCCCCCCCACAGAGAGAGGAGCTCCAACAGCCGGGGCCGGCGGAGGCGGAGCCACAGCAGCAGGAGGAGGAGGAGCTCCAGTCGTCACAAGAAGAGCTCCAGTCGGCACAGGAGGGGCGTCAGTCGCCACGGCAGCAGGAGACGCAGCCACAGCTGCAGGAGCACCAGCTCCAGCCGGGACAGGAGCCGCAGCAGCAGTGGGAGGAGCTACAGCAGGGGGAAGAGCCACAGGCACCATAGATACAGCAGAGGCTGCTCCAAGGCCAGCAACAGGAGCAGAGATAGGAGGAGCCACAGCCATAACAGATACAAGAGACACAGCAACAGCAGAGACAGGACCTGCTCCAGGCGCTGCTAGTCCTGCTGTCAGTGTTAATATTATCAGTGTTCATTGATTTATTCTTGGCTGAAGTTCAACAAGCTTGACAAAAAAAAAAAACATAATTCGAGTATACCGTGTAAATGTAAGCCATGTCAATTGGTGAAATGGATTCCACGGAAATGCTTTTACCTTTTTATTTTCTTCATATTTTATACATGAAACACCACATTTACTATTTGGTTTCTAAAAAAGTATTCTTTGTAAAGCTTGAAATACATTTTATCAACATTTTGACTCTTAAAAGCATTATACATAATATAGAAGTTAATTCAAATTTCATTGAGCATTGGATAATTAAAGGCTAATATCGTTAGCCCGCTGTATATGTAGATTGAACGCCAGTCTGACCTCCATTTTCTGTGAGCAAGTGCATGAATATAATTGATTTCGAGGAAGTAACAAGTCCAGAGAACAAATTGTGTTCCTTATTTTGATGTGGTTCGGTCAGTTGGTCCACATATTACTTACGAAAATACACACACACTTTCAGACCTCGTTGCTGCCATAGTTGTGGAAGACTTTAACGTGGACTACAGGCTGCTGCTCCTTTACAAATGTGAAGTTTCCCCAGACCATAACAAATGTTCCTCGATGTTTACGCTGACCTGCAGTCTGCCTGATGTGTTAGCTGCCTGAAATATGTCTTGCAATACTGCTTGAGTATTGTCTGTGTTGCTGGTGAGCAGCTCAAAGACTGATTTCTTTTAATTTCATTTTATATGTTTTAATGTGTGAGGGTTAATATAATAAATGCGATATGATGATGCAACCAAATTAAATGATATGTTAGGATGTAACTCCTTCTTTTAGCTTCACAATGTAGCGCTGGATACATTTATGAAGCTTTTTTTTTGGTGTTATTTGTATTGTTTTATGTCTTATATAACTATGTTGGAGGAGGTCGGGACTTTTCATTGCCATTTCTACACTGTAGCTGACATTAAAGCCGTTGAATCTGAATCAGACACCGTTCTTTGCTATATTTCAGCTCTGGGGAGGAAAGTCCCATCAGTGTTGTTGACGCTGCTATAGGGCTGCACGATTTTCGGGAAAAAGCAAATTGCGATTTTTCTGACAAATATTGCGATTGCGATTCGAATTGCGATATTTGTTCCCAACGGAAGTTGATTGTAAAATGCGGCCATAACTGCGGCTAGGAAGGTCGTATCAACGTACTCCCGTCTCTAGCACCCACGCAGCCCGAGCTACGAGTGAAAGAACTAAACTTACATGTAACTTCCGTTGGGTTGCTTTAAAGTCAAGCTTCAGTTTAAGATTCACCCTGTAATAGAAACATGTGATGGAGCATTACTAACCTGACTCAGATGGTTTGTTTCACCAAACCATCTAGGAAAGCTCCATTGGAAGCCATTTGGAAAGGGCAGGCACTTTCAAAAGCACTTGGCAGGTGATTGGATCAATTTGTCTATCACCTTCTATCATGGGCCACTTCTGATTGGTTAACAATGTCTGGTACATGTGGAGTACAGCACTTCTGATTGGTGTGGATGACTGACACACAAGAAAAAAGAAAATAATGTTTAAAAAATCGCAGGCTTTGTGATTTGATAATCGCATCATTTCAAATCGCGATTTCGATTTAAAATCGATTAATCGTTCAGCCCTACGCTGCTACATTGACATTGTTACTCGACATTGCAAAGCCCTCTTGTTTTGTGTACTATGTTCTCATGATCTAAACTAGAGAATGCGTTGCATACACATTGTTAATATTAAAGTCAAAAGAAAACTTGAGTTTTCTGCCTCTGTAACTTTGTACTTAAAAACTGTCACAACAGATCTTGAAAATGTTATCTCTATTCAAACTAAATTCCTGAAGGAACATGGTGACAACTTCCACAACTCCAGACCTGTGACATGGCCGTCTGTGTCATTACTGTAGGTCTGAAGCCACCATTAGTCTCTCAGTGTAGGTGCAATCAGGCCTTATGGAGAAGAGATGGAGAGCACATCTTTTATAAAACACCGTTCCCCCCCCCCAGAGGTTTGGTAGTCCAGGCGCTATAGGGCTGCTCAATTAATCGTATTTTAATCGCGATTACGATTATGGCTTGCAACGATTACGAAAACAACGTAATCGAAATAAAACGATTATTTTTTTATTATTATTACTTTTTTCAGTTGAATTATACTTAAAGTTCAGGGTAATCAACTGTTAAAAACATACTGTTCACATTTTTTTTCTCCAATAAATGGATGTTTTCAAAGTCAATGAATAATCGCATTTAATAATCGCAATTACAATTATTGACCCAAATAATCGAGATTATGATTTTTGCCATAATCGAGCAGCCCTACCAGGCGCTACAACCACATTTTGGTGTCAAAACACGTCTGGTGTGAGCATTTCTGAGTGAAAGTCTCCATCCAAGTGAGTGTGAGTGATCATGAACAAGGCAGCAGTGTATTGCCAGAGTTATTTCTTTGTCCACTGCAGACTGAGCCCCTGCTCTAATCTGGGTTATCTGGCTGTAATCAGTTTAGCCTAACCATAACCACTGCTGGGTGGGCACTTTGTGTTGCTTTAGTCTGCGCCTGTCTTCACTGCATCCACACACACACACACACACCTGCTGAAGTGCCTCAGGAGCAGGACTGATCAACAGGAGACGTTCACTTTGCATGTTGAAGACATTTTTAGATTGTTTTCAGGGAGTCCTGTCCAAACTGCGGCCATGGCAGAGAATCAAGAGGGGGCTTCATCTGAGGGGAAACCAGCTGCAGACATGTATCCTAAGAAGATCCTGGAGTATATGGAAGGATTCCTCATCTCCAAGGTAACACACACATGTTGTGCATACATACTGCCCTTCATGGGTCACAAACGGGGATGCATCTCCCTTTTACTCAGTTTAAAGCTAATGACCCAAAGTGTCTCATTCTTTTCCTGAAGGTTAATGTTACATCAATGTGATGTATTTTCATAAAAGCAAAAACAATGTTAATCAATTGGTCAATCAACAGAAATGTATTGTCAACATTCTTGAACAAAATCTTTAGACACAATTCTGAAATGTTATTTTATTTTGGTTTCACAGAACAAAACGAATATTAATTGCAGCCCTAATCTAATTGAGGCTTTGTCACCAACCACTCGTCAGTTTTCTGCATTTTTAAAAATAATTATATAAACTATAATGGATGGATGATGAAGCTTCATTTGAAGGATTCCAAGGTATTTCAGCAAATGGTAACTAGAGAAAAACAAGAGAAATAATTATAGTTAATGAATACATCAGAAAAGGCACAAACATGTACAATATGCTCAGCAGTCTTTTATTAAAAACATTACTGATGTACATCAAAATTGCAGCTAAACTCACTCTAACATGACAGTTAGAATGCATCTTTAATATTAAGTCTAGTTAATCCTTTACTCTGCATGTTAGTGACCTGCATGTACACCTGAATGAAGCACCACAACAAATGATCACAATAAACACATGTGTGCTCAAGGAGATAAGTGTTGCTGCAGACAGACTGCACTCTATTGATCATCTACTGACTGATTCTATAATTTAGGGTGCATTTCATCAACAAAACAGTACAAAAAAAGTGTTCTTTCTCAATAGAACAATCAGTGGTTCAAGTTAGTATATTCCTCAGTGTAACATATCCACTAGTTGCAAAGCTTAAACATTTTTTTATTTTTTTTTATTTTAAGGGAAAGGATGTTTTCACTACTCAGTTTGTCAACTATGTTACGGACAAACTTGATGTCATTACAATCATTTGATTAAGTCCTGCACTTCAAGTAAAATCAAATTTGAAAGGCTCTTGAGTCTATTCTACCATATATCCAAATATTTTTTAAAGATTAAAAAATAATTGTATTAAAGTTTTGTTCAGCACTGTCATTAAGGATAGGGATATTTTGTATTATAAAACTACCATACAGGTCATTTTGATAGTTTTAAGAGATGTCATGTAAAACTCCAACCTGTGTAGATATACATTATACTATAAAGGATATCAGAAGCACTATTTTAGATATTTAACATTTGAAAAAATGAGGTGTAACATAGTTGACAATGAAAGTCAAACATTTGACGGAAATAACATAGTTGACTGGACACATTATTAACCATCAGCACTATGTTCATTTCAAGGCAGAAGTGCAAAATTCCATTGATAATGATGTGTAATGATGTCTACATGTCATACAAATTGTCAACTAGGTTACCTGTCAACTAAGTTACTACAGTTATTACAGTACTGGGTAACTTAGTTGACAGGTAACCTAGTTGACAATTTCCCTATTTTGACCCATCATTTGGTAGGCCTTGCCTGGATGACCACATGTCATTTTCTTTACAGGTTAACATCACATTTGAACATATCATTGAGTTAAAATCATTAAGCAATTGTAAACCATAACAATGTATGTAACATTGTTGATGGTCAATTAATATACTCATTGACAATGTGCACATCAAATATTGTACAAAATTAGAGGACAATCACCACAGTGTGTTCAAAATGTCTGCCAAAGAGGAACATGGCATCATGGTTGGCATGGTTGACATGGTATTGGGACAAACCATTTTTGAGTTAAAGGGGGGAGTTCTGTTAGTAACATAGTTGACAGAACTTTTGCGGACATTCATATATTAAGATATTTAAATTATTTAAAGGAGGAAATAAATTTAAAAAATATTATTATTCTTTAGTATTTAGACTTGTGAAATAAATGAATACTTTTTTTGTATTTACTTTAATGTTTTTTATTCATTATTTTGAAACCAAGACACCCTCAACTGAAAAGCAGACATAGCAAAAACTATAGGTTACTTACGTAACCCCAGTTCTCAGAGTAACATGAAGTGAGATGTCTCACTATGGGATGCGCCTCATCGCGGAGCAAACAGAAGCATCAATCTCATTACGCCAATCCTGATTGGCTGGTGATCTTGACGTCAGCGTCAGGGAATTCACCCCCTATAAGTAGCTTGCGCCACGACGCATGCGTCATTCAAAATAAGCACCTCTTCTCGCTTCACCATAGCAAGGAGGGTCGTCTGGTGAGACATCTCACTTCATGTTACTCTGAGAACTGGGGTTACGTAAGTAACCTATAGTTCTCATTCATAACACTCCGTTCGATGTCTCACTATGGGAAATTGTAGCTCCCGTATTGTCAGACGAGCTTATCTCTAAGCACTGCTTGAGTCACACTGGGAGCAGAACGTCCAGCCTGTTAAGAGGCGGACAAAAGTGAGCGGCGAGGACCAGCTCGCCGCTGCACCAATGTCTTGGATGGGAGACATCCTGGACAGAGCCCAGGATGCAGCCAGACCCTGAGTCGAAAGAGCTCGCGGACCCGAGCGTGCCTGCGAACTCTGACTCGTATGGGCCCCAAAGCAATTGCTTCCACAAACCAGTGGGAGAGCCGTTGCTTAGTAACAGGCTTGCCCTTATAAGGGTTAGCCCAGGACACAAGGGGTTGGTCATTATGACGAAGCACCCTTGATCTGTCCCTGTACATGCGTACAGCACGGGCTAGACACGGCAAATCCGGCCGCTGTTCCCCGGAGGAATAAAGTGGCGGGGAGGATGCCTCAATGTCAAATGTGGTACCTGAACCAACCGCCTTAAGATAAAGGCAGGGTTGGGCTTCAACCCCACTCTGTTTGCCCTGGGGCGAACTGAGTGCATGAAGACTGTACAGATAGTGCATGAGTGCCACTGGCTCGCTTGGCAGCTGCCAGGGTCAGCTTCATGTCACACTGTATTCAGATTGTACCACTCACGGGCCAGGCCCATAGAGCCAAGCGCTCTGGGTGTGGGTGAAAGATCGCCCCCCCGCTTGGGACAGTATGTCCCTGCATAGTGGGAGCTGCCATGGCTGCCCGCACAGCAGCTGATATATCTCCGCTAGCCAGTACATAGCTGGCCAGTGCGGAGCTATCAGGATAAGTGTGTGGCATTGCTCTCTCACTCTGGCCAGAGTTGGGGAGTATCAGAGCCAGGGGTGGGAACGCGTACAGAAGGCCCGGGGGCCAATCGTGCGCGAGTGCATCCACGCCTAAAGGTGCATTTAGATCGCGCATCGAAAAGAACAGCTGACACTGAGCGTTGTCTTTCGATGCAAACAGATCCACCGCGGCTCTGCCGTAACGCACCCACAGCTGGTTCACAATCCTTGGATGTAGAGTCCAGTCTGCATAAAGTGGTATACCTCTGAACAGTAGATCTGCCCCGAGGTTCATCACTCCCGGTACGTGCGTCACTCTCAGAGAGAGGAGACGTCTACCGCTCCATAGGATCAGTTTGCGCGCCAGTGTGTGTAACTGGAGAGAACGCAAACCCCCTTGGCGGTTAATATACGATATTGTCGTCGTATTGTCTGTCCTCACGAGGACGTGATGTCCCCTGAGGAAAGGCAGAAAGCGTTTTAGGGTGAGAAACACCGCTAAAAGCTCCAGGTAATTTATGTGCGCCCGCTGGAGGTCTCTGCTCCAGAGACCCCTCACCGGGCGACCTTCATAAATACCTCCCCAACCTGTCAGACATGCGTCCGTGGTGACCACTTTCCGTGAAAAGACAGCACCCATAGGCACACCTCGTACTAGAAAAGTCGGGTGCAGCCAGTGGCGCAGTGCCATTACGCATTTCACAGTAACCATCACTCTCATCCCATGGCGCGCGGAGTTTTAGTACGACCAGGATGGCTAACGCCATGAGCCCCAGCAATCGCAGGCATGATCTGAAGAGAACATGTTTGCGCAGCTGGAAAAGAGCGAGACAAGCTCTGAAAGCTTTCACTCTTTCCGCTGACAAGCGAGCTGAAAAGGGCACCGAGTTCAGGTGTAAACCCAGGAAGAGTATAGACTGCGCGGGGCACAACATGCTCTTCTCTGTGTTTATTATGAAACCCAGATTGAGCAGGTGCTTTACGAGGACATTTGTCTGCGTAACAGCCTCCTGCTCCGACTGTGCGAGAAGCAGCCAGTCGTCCAGGTAGGTCACCAGGCGAATACCCTGTTGTCTTAACGGGGCTATCGCGGCTTCCGTACATCGTACAAACACCCTTGGACTGAGAGACAGACCGAAGGGGAGTACTCTGTATTCATAACAGATCCCCTGAAATGCGAATCTCAGATATTTCCTGTGTGGGTAATATACTGGGATGTGAAAATACGCATCTTTCAGGTCGACTGATGTAAACCAGTCGTCTTGTCGCACGAGCCGCAGCAGAGATGTGTGAGTGAGCATTCTGAACTTATATCTTCTTAGATATTTGTTCAGAGCCCTCAAATCAAGTATTGGCCGAATTCCGTTCCCTCCCCGTTTGGGAATGAGGAAGTACTTGGAATAGAAGCCGCCCTGACTCTGCTCGGCGGGTACAATAGATATAGCCCTCTTTTCTAGGAGTGAGAGAATCTCTCTCTCCAGAATATGGGCTGACTCTCCCCGGGCTTGGGAATACAGATAGCCCGAGAAGCGAGGGGGGGTGACGGTGACTTGGAGTCTGTAGCTCCGTGTAACTGTCTTGAGAAACCCAAGCAGATGTCGTGAGCATATCCCGCTGTATGCTCCTTAGAGCCAGCTGAGATGTCATGTCTCTTCCCCTCTGACTCTCTATTTGTTGTGTTATGGGGCCCTCCAGTGTCTGAGCACTGTGGTGCCCCATTTCGACAATCCCCACCGACACAGCGCATGCGTGTGGCGGTGGTGCCCTTACGGCTCCAGCCGGCACTGCGCATGCGCGTGACGGTGGTGCCTTTACAGCTCCAGCCGGCACTGCGCATGCGCGTGACGGTGGTGCCTTCACAGACCTGTCAATTGTCCGCCCTTTGAGAGAGGCCGTAGCTGCTCTCAGAAGGGGAACAATTGACGGACTGTTTATTGTTTTTAATTGTTTTTCTTTTCATTTTTTCGAGCTGCGCCCTTGGCTCGAAGCCTGGATGCGTCAGCGGAAAATGTTTTATGACAGAAAAATCAATAAGTGTGTGACATGTGATATGCGGACTTGAGGATGGTGTTGAGGCATCTCTCGAGGCGGCGGGAACACATTTAGAGCTGGGGAACCGTAGACTTCCAGCTCTGTCACAGATGGGTGAAGGAGGGGCTGTCACGCCGCTCGCTTCTTCTTCCTCGACTGCTGGCCGAAATTCTGGGTTGGCTGCGCCTGGGCTGCAGCCGGAACCGGAGATTTTCTAGGCCAGCTCGCCCTCGTCCCCTGCCTGGGCTGGGGACTCGGGGCGGACTGCGACCTCTGCGTTTTCGGTATTTTGAACCGAGCAGGGTTCGGGGCAGCTTGGACGAAGGGCTGCCGCTGCGAAGGCAGCGGCTTGGCCCTTCGAGGGAGGCAGAGGTGGAGGGCCTCGTCCTCCTTCTTTTTCGACTCGCATCTCTTCTGCATGGAGGCAAGAGCAGAGCCGAAAATTCCCTCGGGAACGATGGGCATGTCAAGCACATCCTCCTTTTCCCGGTCTGGGAGGTTGGTGAGGTTGAGCCATCTAGCTCTTTCCTGCACCACCATGATCCCCATTGTTTTGCCCGTGGCCTGGACGGCGCAGCGTTGGACACGGAGACAAATGTCTGTGACCGCGGCCAACTCGTCCAGAACGGCCGGTCCAGGATTACTCGACATATCCTCACAAAGCTCCGCTTGGTATGCGGTTAGCAATGAGGAAACGTTCAGAACCCTGGCGGACAACGCTGCGGCTCTGTAGGACCGTTCAGTCATGGTCGACTGGAAACGGTCCACCTTCGCTGGCAGCGTGGGGTTCCTGCTTGGTGACGGGCCCATCCTCGGTAGGATGCGGGCTGCCACCAGCAGTTCCATCGGCGGTATGCGGAGCAGGCCGAGCCTCTCCATACCGTCGCAGTCTAGGGAGGAGGCACCCTGGATTGGGGCCTTGTTGCTAAAGGGTCGGTCCCTCCACGAGACCGACACCTCATCCAACATCTCCGGGAAGACCGGGAGGAGTTGCCTCCTTGTCCTCGTTGCTTGGGGAGAATGTTTCCCCTCGTAACGGGACCTGGCGGTCTCCTTGGCCATTTCGGGCCACGGGATGCCTGAAACGCAGCGCGCTGACACGCGGCCTGCAGGTCCATGCTCAGACAGGGCGAAGCTGGTGTGCTATCGCCCGGGAGAGCAGCCATCGCTCCCGGCTTTGCCGTTTGAGCCGTTGACATGAAGATATCTTCTTCTTGCTCATCCGAATCAGACAGGAAGGACTCAGAGGTGTCCTCTTCGTCCTCCAGTCTAATTCCAGGACATCCTCCGCGGGCGAGACCATGGTGAGGTCTCGCCGGGAGCTCCCGCCTGGTGAGGCGTGGTGCTCCGTTCCCGCGTCTCAACAAAGGGACGATGTGGGTCCTTTGTTCTCAAAGAATATTGACTGGTGTGTCAATATACTTCTAATCCTTTTCTCCTCCGTGAGAGAGAAAAAGAAAAGCGTCCTCGCTACCGTGGTGTCGGTAGTAAGGGGAAGCTAGCTAGCAACAGGTGCGTAGCTAGCTTGAGAAAAATCAAAACCTTACCTTACTTTCCCGGGGAAAGAAACGGCGAGGTCGATTTCAATACTAACTGGCGTTAGTATTACCGTCTTCCTGCAAAGCAGAAGGAGTAGCCGGCGAGCGCCCATCGACCTAAATGGTTATATTTGGGTTCAGTCTGTGGACCGTTAAGCTTGTCCGGCTACTATAGAGATGTGCTCTGAAGCGAGAAGAGGTGTTTGAATTACGCATGCGTCATTGCACAAGCTACTTATAGGGGGTGAATTCCCTGACGCTGACGTCAAGATCATCAGCCAATCAGGATTGGCGTAATGAGATTGATGCTTCTGTTTGCTCCGCGATGAGGCGCATCCCATAGTGAGACATCGAACGGAGTGTTATGAATGAGAACTGACAATTTAAGAACATCATGACACATTTCAAGCTAAATAAAGCATAAGATGCACATAATGTGTGTGTGATATTATCATGCTTTCCAATAATAGGCAAAATATGATATTTTTGAAGAAAATAGTTATAATTATCATCAATGGACATCAATGGACATGGAATGTACCCTAAATTGTAGAATCCCTCTACTATGAATGAACTCCCCTTTAGCTGTGTCTCTCTCTGACACAGACAGTGTTCTCCTCCTGTGAGCTGGGGGTGTTTGATGTGCTGCTGGCTGCAGAGCGCCCCCTGTCTGCAGAGGAGATCAGTCAGGCCATAGGAGCCAGTCTGGACGGCACAGAGAGGCTGCTGGCTGCCTGCGCCGGCCTGCAGCTCCTCAACACACACCGGGACAATGGACAAGGTCAGCAGTAGCACACACACTCTTCAATAGTCTAACAACCTCTAAATAAGTTAAGTGGTCAAACTTTGAGTAATTACAATGATTATAAAAGACGATTTGAAAAATAACCCTGGCAAAACTGTTTCCTCACACTTGTTTCACAGATGAATGGAGGTACATCATGGATTTGACTTAAAACAGTCAATCACCAGAATGTTTTATTTCTCTCTCTTGATTTTCAAGGCTTCATTATTTATTTTATCATGCGTGTTATACATTGTCAATTGCTCCCCCACCAACGTGCCCACCTCCCTATAATTGTCCTTGTCTCCAATGTGGACATAAAAGATCAAAACATCTGCACTGATTTAGCCCCCTCCTCCTCTCTCTCTTCTCCCACCTGTTTCAGTGTGCTACAGTAACACAGAGCAGGCCAGTGTGTACCTGACCCGCTCCAGTCCTGTCTCTCTCTACCAATCCATCCAGTACAGCTCCAGAACCATCTACCTCTGCTGGCACTACCTGACCGACGCTGTCAGGTCACACATGTTTTTTTTTTAAATTACAAGTTTTTCGTTTTAAGCTTTAAAATGTCAGATCGCAATTTCCCCTAAAACAATGTCATGAACAACCAAAAATGTTCAGTGTAAATTGCAATGTTACAAAATAGGAAATGCAAACATTTGAGAATATTAAACAATCAATCAATTTACATTTCTTGTTTAGTCTCTCATGTGGGGGATTGTCTTTGCTCCCTCTCGAGGTGCTTTGCCTTTCAGATATCTTCACAAGGACCTGTCGAATTAAACATGTGTTTGTATAAGAAAATCTGTAGAGGACCAATATAGGTAACAAAATGTAACTTGAGAACACACAATGCTGCAAGGGGAGTTGAGCAGATAAAAACAAGAATCATATCAATGGGCTTTATAACTGCTTATAAAATACAAAGACATTGTTATTGTTAACAATTCCCAGGAATTTTGTTATTCAATTAAATCAGTAAGCTACAATTAAAATCACACACAGGTAGGGCTGGGAGAACTGCATGTTTTAGGATGTAGTCCTCCTTCTCTGTTTGAACAGTGGCTTAAATGGATTTTATTCTCATTGTTATGTCTGAGGGTAGACAGACAGCAGCCCTTTGTGAGCAAAACTGAAAACAATTACCAGTTAATATGCTTCTTAAGGAAGAAGACACCCTCTTCTGTGTGGGAATGTACCACTGAATCATGTGAATGTACCTTAAAATAGACCGCAAATTGATGTAAACATAGCATACCTGAACAGTGGAGATGAGATAAAGCTGAAGCAGAATTTAGAAATACCTATCCCACAATTTGTACACTCGAATTATAAACATATGTGTGAAAATATATAACATATATATATATATATATATATATATAACACGTATCATGTTGTCATATGAATATGTTTGTCTTTTTTCCAGGGAGGGTAGAAACCAGTATGAAAAGGCTTTTGGAGTCAGCTCCAACGACCTGTTTCAAGCTCTCTACAGGTACAAAACACACACACACACACACACACACACACACACACACACACACACACACACACACACACACACACACACACACACACACACACACACACACCACACACACACACACACACACACACACACACACACACACACACACACACACACACACACACACAAATGTTTGCTTATTTAAATTCCACTCCTTTCTCTCCATCGTAAGCCTGTCTGTCATCCTCTTCCCTCTAAAAAAACAACTGGTGGGCTTCATTAGGAGGCAGTGGGTGTGTGAGGGGGAGACAGAGAGACAGCAGAGGGTTTGGGCGGTGATGTGAGGGCGCTTGCAGCAGAGATATAGAATATCTCTGCCATTGTCCTTGAGGTCTCGTGTTTATGGTAACTAGTGCCCACAGTTTTAACGCTTCACTGATCTGCCGGTCAGCAGTTTTCAGGGGTCACACGCTCAAAGTCTCACACTTTGTTTGCTAATAGGTTTCGATGAGCCCGCCCGAGGCACCGTACTGTAGAACACTGCTGCTCCCAGGGGATCAGAGGCCGTCAAAACTCAAACACAGTGCTAAAACATCCTGCCTCAGTATGATTTGCACAGCCATTTCACTTTGATGGAAGCTGATCTGATGCGCACAAATGGAGGATGAAACAGATGTTAAAACGCAATTTTCCATTATTACTTTACTCATAAAGCAATGGAATGTACCAACACCAATGTGCAGATGTATGAATTATTTTCGCACACCAATATCACAAATCTTTCTCTTGATTTTTTTAGATTTTGAACATGTCATGCAAGTTATGTTTGTATGTAGCTGCTTGTTGAGGGTTCTACACAAGCTGAACTATCTCTGTAATTGATTCATTTTGGTCCTCATTTCCTTTTGAAAAGCAGCTGATGATCTCTCAAAAACAGCCTCTTTAACAAAAATGCAAAATGAGAATATTCCAAATATGAATCGTGCACACATAATGTAATACACCCTCGTGTAGATGAATTTGCAATTCAACTTTAATTGATTGAAAAAGAAAATACCCTCGGAGAAAAACTCTAACACCTGCGCACAATTGATTTAATTTGGAGTAGCAGTTGTTTGTCCCCGCTGATTTCCCCTGTGAATACTGTGGGTAAATTAGCAAGAGGGAAACAACCGCTGAAGTAATTCACTGCATTCTTAGAGAGCTGGAGCAGAGCAGGAGGATCCGAAGCTGGCTGATGACTCAGACTCCTGTTTACTCATCGACATTTAGCCAGCCGTGTACTGCACCTGAATAATTCACTGCCCGGTCCCGTCTGCAGCTTCAACTCTCATACTCGAGAAAGCAGAGAAGATTGAAGTGAAGACTGGCTGCAGAGCTTTTGAGATTTCAAAAATATACAAGACATTGTATCTGAATACGTTCTACGGATGAAAACTTCTCATCGTTTTGTTCAAAGCAGGTTGATGTGTGGCATGGATTTACATGTCATTTTATATATATATTTCTTTATTTCAAATAGTTTGAGGGGTTAGATAAGTGGTTGATATGCTTCACTTGATATGGTCATTAGTAATTACATTGTTCATCTTAAAGTCCATTAAAATAAGTCAAACTTCAGCATAAAATAAAGAAGTAAACACATAGTGTAATACATGTAACCCATTAAATTATGAATGTTACATAGTTAATATTTTCATTAATTTAATCAATTAGCCTGATGCTGTGAAATGAACATATTGATGTATTCATTATCATATTATCATTATTACAATCAATGATAATAACAATGACTTTAACTGTACACAACCTTTCATGTGCTAAATGAAGCTCAAAGTGCTTATCGCACTAAATAAAACAGGCAATATATTTCAAATAAAAAGAATATATTTCATAAAATGTAATAGCCTACAAATAATGTAAAATATCTTAATAAAAAAATAGAATTAAAAGTCAAAATGGTATTTGAAAGAAATACTAACATATTCAAATATTTCTGATTAATTATTAGTTTTTATTTTCTTTGACAGAATCAAATCAATGTCACATTGGTCTAACAATTATAATTATTATACCACATTATTTCTCCAAGATATGGATGTTGGATCAGCCCAATGAGATTCAACCATCAGTCAACAACACATTGGACGCACAGAAATTAAAACAACACATTAATTACAATCTCCATTTTTGGTAGAGGTCAAAGCATAGTCAAAGTGTACACTACTTTAAATTATATTTTTCAGTCCTTTTTTTAATTATCTGTACAGTAAATGGAGAGGCTAAAGCATTAAGACAGCTATAAAACACACAACAGAGATCAGGCAGCCATGATCCGTAACCCAGTCAGTGACAGAGATATGACAGAGACCTGTGGGGATGTTGAGAACACAAACAGACTGATCACAAACCACCATGATATTACAACAATGTATATCTAAGGACAGAGATAACCAGAGTGTGCATGTAAATGTGCTCAATCGGGAACAAAAAGGGCTGCAGATGTTATCGTTGGGGGCATTCGATAACTTACATCCAAGATGTTCTCAAATTAAAGCTGACAGTCTGCTGTTTGGCCTTACAGTCATTTGTATCTGTTCACATCCGATGTAATCAGTCTGAAGCCGCAACCATGAGTCACTTTCAAAGTTCCCCTGGAGGTCAGCTGGAGTCTGGTCCAGTGGATTGCTGATCATTTTGCTGCAGTGAAGTTTAGATGAATACAAGTTTAGTGTTGCAGAACAGATGATACTCAGAGTGTGTGTAAATGTATGTGTGTGTATATAGTATGTGTGTGAGTGAGCAAGAGCCAGGGTGTAGCAGAATAAAAGAGCCTGTGGTGACTGCTGCTGCTCTGAGGAGTCTCCACCTCATCACCCAGCACTCTGTCCTGCCATGGGGCTATACACACACACACACACACACACACACACACACACACACACACACACACACACACACACACACACACACACACACACACACACACACACACACACACACTGTGTTGCTACTGGAAGAAACTTTGTAGATGATGAGGCTCTCTGTGTGTGTACGTGTGTGTTTGACTGTTTATTGTAGACACAGAGTAAGTAAACTTAGGTGACAGCTTACAGAAAATAAATGTTGCCTTAATACACAGAGATTGAAATGAAAGAAAACATGTTCTGAGAGGAATGTTTTTGTGTGTGTGTGTTTGTGTAGGTCTGATGAGGAGATGGTGAAGTTTATGCAGTTAATGAACTCCATTTGGAACATCTGTGGTAAAGACGTGGTCACCGCCTTCGACCTTTCGCCTTTCAAGATCATCTGCGACCTTGGAGGTACGTTTGTGTGTGTGTGTGTGTGTGTGTGTGTGTGTGTGTGTGTGTGTGTGTGTGTGTGTGTGTGTGTGTGTGTGTGTGTGTGTGTGTGTGTGTGTGTGTGTGTGTGTGTGTGTGTGTGTGTGTGTGTGTGTGTGTGTGTGTGTGTGTGTGTGTGTGTGTGTGTGTGTGTGTGTGTGTGTGTGTGTGTGTGTGTGTGTGTGTGTGTGTGTGTGTGTGTGTGTGTGTGTGTGTGTGTATGTATGCGTGTGGGTTCATCAAGTCACCGTTTCTAATTTCCATAAGGTTGTGGGTTCACAGTCATTAACATTTAAAATGGTTGCTGTCATGTGTGAGACAGCTGGGCAAGCCACACACATATTAATATAGTACAGAGTGTGTGTTTGTGTTGTGTGTGTGTGTGTGTGTGTACACACAGTCAGCTGTAACCTTTATTATACCCCTCCACTTTAAGTTAATGACCCTTAATAAATCAGTCAACCTTGCCAACACACACACAATTCAAGCTCACCTCAACCTGAAGTAACATTATTGTGTATGGGTTAGTAGCTTTATTTTTAAAATACATGTTAAACATAGGTTGATCAGTAAAAAACACCTTAAAATATTTAGATGTCTTGGTTGGTATTACATAAAATTGTACATTGCAAGTGTTTTGATATTTTAACCGCTGGACCTGTCCCCACTTATAGTGGTGGATACATATAATTTATTTCAATTTGTACCATATTTTAATATTACTCGGTAAAGCCCATTGTTATAGAAACTGAAATTGACCATCAACTCTCAAGCTTTGTCACTGACATATTTCTCTGGCTGTCAGGCTGAACATATATTTTACTGACTTTGGTAATGGCCCCGGAACAAATGTTAGTGACTTATGGCGCATTTCCACTGCAGCGGGTAGCCCCGTTTAAGCGTCCTTAACCGTCCTCAAGCGGCCAGGCCAGTTTTTGGTGGCCTTTCCATATAGCCTAGTACCGGCTAGTGGGTACTTTTTCCCTCTTTTTCCGGCCCCATAAAATCGTGGTTCTATCAGACCAGGGCCAGGGCTGAACTAGTGACGACAACACTCTCGACTGCTGATTGGTCAGAGAGAATCGTCACAAGATCGCGCGCGAGTTCATCCCTAGCGTCGCATATATATTTAGAAGCAAGCTTGCAGCATTTTTATAAACAGCATTTTGTAAACGGAGGAGCTACAAAAATGGCTACGTCTAATAAGAAAAGCACACCGTGGTCGACCGAGGAGGTGACGACGTTCCTACATCTCATTGGGGATGATCAAATCCAGCGGGAGCTCGACGGAACAACTCGAAATGTGAAGCCGATCGCCCCGCCTACACTGCGTTGCTACCCCAGGTCCTAAACTGTAATGGAAATGCGCCACGGCCTCGGACGGTCAGCGAGGCAGCCCGAGGCCTGAGCGAGGACGCTTAGGGACGCTTAAACGGGGCTACCCCGTTGCAGTGGAAATGCGCCATTACTCAATACGTAACGGTAAACAGGTAGCACCCTTCCTGATTTTCTCTATGAATTCTTCTTACTGAAAACACATTTATTTACAGAGCTCCCTTTGAACAGAGGATTTCTTACAAACTGGTTTCCACAAAGACGTAAGGGTACAGGGATAAAAAGATAAGAAAAAAGAATACTGAACAGACATGACACGACCTCAACAATATGAGATCAAAGAAATTCAGAAAATAAGACAGGAACAAGAACAGAGCAGGATCAAAAAGAAAAATGAATCTTCTGTTATTACAGGAAGTTTCATCTCCTGCTGAAAACACCATGATATGAATAATAAGGGAAAGCTTTTCTGTGTGAGAAGTTGCCACTTTTTTTCCATTTTGAACTGAGAGCTGAGCTCCACTCATGCACCTCCATCAGTCAATAGTGGAAGATGATGGATAATAATGAAGCCGTAATGGGATAGGAATAATGTTCTTTCTTAGAATAAATGTTCAGTCTGCGGCTCGGTCCCTATACAACAGTGGTTCTCAACCTTTTTTCACCAAGTACCACCTGAGAAAATAGATGTCTCTCCAAGTACCACCATATGACCAATGTTAAAATACAGTCTATGCACAGTTCATGCAGGACTCTGAGGCAAATGTATTCATAATAACATTATCTATTGTCAGCCACAGCTACATGTACAAAGGTCTCTCTCTCTCTCTCTCTCTCTCTCTCTCTCTCTCTCTCTCTCTCTCTCTCTCTCTCTCTCTCTCTCTCTCTCTCTCTCTCTCTCTCTCTCTCTCTCTCTCTCTCACACACACTCATCACTGACTCACTCACACACCACAAGTGAGAATATAAAGAACAATAATAATAACTTATTCTCACACAACAAATGACAACCGTACATACATGTACCAAATACCAAAGTGTGAATGTCCTATCGGGAATTCAGTTACACAATAATAATGACAGCCTCCAGGAGCAGATGAGTCTATACTAGTGCTGTAGCGACTTCAAAATATCGTCGACGACATATTTCCGCGTCGACGCGTCGCTACACACACGTGGGTCACCCAAAGCAACAAGCAGTTCGCAATCGCACTTCAAACACAATGGAGACTGAAACGGCTACCACCTCCTCCTCACAGGATTGCGCACGAAGCCCCCAAACGAAAACATCTCGCCCTAGGTCTTCAAAAGCATGGGAATATTTTAAAGTTAGTCCAAAACGCAAAGATATTTATATATTTATATCTCACTGAGACTGCTGCATAGCCTAGCAGAAGCAGCAGCTAGCTGTGGTGGCTACCATTAGCAGCTAGCATTTGCTCTCCGATTTTTACATAAAATGGAATTATGGATTATAAATTCAATCATTTTTTTATACATAGACGTTAAAAACCTATGGATTAACCGATTGTAATGCCATTGAACACGTCTTTTGATCAGATTGACAGCTACGGTGGTGAGACGATCTCCCTAGAAGCTCTGTGAAGGTACGTGTTGTGATGACTGTATTTGCTTCCCCTGTCGCGAGTCCGGATCACTCAGTGATGATACTATATACCTACATAATCTGTGGAGTCTCAGCTTTAATCGGATATATTGTATGTGCAGCTACGATAAGTAATAAGGGTACTTTTATCTTGAGTTCTGTGCCAATGTCCGTTAGCATTTTTCGCTCAGGGGTCATTTAGATGCTTCTTATGAGACTTGTGTTTTGTTTGGGTAAACATAGTTTGTATCGTCAGTTAGCTGAGATTATTTCCGTTAATCTGGTATAACACATTAATAGGTTCTTAAATATTAAGATCCCCTGAGACACAGTATCGTGAAAAAATGTGTTTTTACATTACGTTTTTTTTACATTACGTTTTTTATGAATTGAACAACAGAAAAATAATCGTTAGATTAGTCGACTAATCGATCAAATAATCGCCCGATTAATCGTTTTCAAAATAATCGTTTCCCCCCAGCACTAGTCTATACTAAGGGCTAATAGCTAATCTTCAGTCTGCTAATGCTGATTGATTGCCATTTCTGTGGTGGCAAAGTAAAAAAAAAAAAAGATAACAATTAAGGACAAGTGTGTGCTTTTTCAGCTTTTGACCTCGGTCACAGCCTTCTCTCCATTCTTTGCGCAAATGCCTTTTTCCTGAGTCACTTCTTCGTTGATGACTGTCCTCCTCATTCACTTGTTCACTTTCGCTGGTAATATTCTCCTCTGTACCTCTCTAACAACCAGGGGCGGATCTAGACAAATATTCATGGGGTGGCAAGAGGGTGGCAGGAGATTTTGAGGGGTGGCATCCCCTGACAGAAGTATATGCTGATTTAAATCGCAATCATATCAATCAATTAGGGGTGTAACGGTACTGAAATTATTCGGTACGGGCCCTTCGGTTCGGTACACCAAAAGAAAAAAGACTGAAGTGCAAACCCAACTCCCACTAGCATTTAAGCCTCCACCACTCCGCAGAGAGTTCAGGAACCGAGCCAAAGCTATTACAAACGCCAAGTATCCTTATGTTGCCATGTTAGCAAAGCGCTACCTGGCTGTGTCTGCTACCTCTGTCCCTAGAGAGGGTGTTCTCCACAGCAGGAGGCATTGTTAGTGCCAGCAGATCTGCCATTTCAGCAAGCAATGTGGACAAGTTCATCTTTCTTTAAACAACATGAAAATACAATGACAAGCAAGTCCTAATGTCAAGCCGGCTGCTTAGGTACAGTACAGTTCAAATACAGATTATTTCAGTTCATCGAAATGCTGCACCTTAATGTTTATTTTACTATATTTTGTATTTATTTGAATACATTAGTCAGTTTAATAATAATTTAAAAACAATATTTAATGTTTTGTGATAATTTTTTCTGCTGTACCGAAAACGTAACGAACCGAACCGTGACCTAAAAACCGAGGTAGGCCTACGTACCGAACCGAAATGTTTGTGAACCGTTACACCCCTACAATCAATGTTAAATTGGAAAGCCACAATATTAATATTTTAACTCAATCACATAGGTGATATTATTGTGGCACATCAGTAAAGCCTTACATATAAGGTGGCCGACGTAATTTAATGAATTTTAACTTGAACAATAACTGAATGAAGTTGTTTCACTCTTAGACAGCAGGGGTACCAATCTATGCAGACTGCTGCAATAAGTACATTAATTAACTGTCTCATTGATGTTTGTCTGGAATGAATTGATACTATTAACAATCATATTATTCCTATCAGCTGTCAATCACTGTTAATAAATAATAATAATAATAATAATAGATTTAATTTGTTAGCGTTTTTACAGGTGCTCAAAGACGCTTTACAGATATAGTGAAGACTGTTATGATTCACATATTCATTTATTATTGAATAAACTATATTTTTTGGAGGAGTTAATGATGAATGTTTCATCAAGATGCTTGCTCGCCCTCCTTCAAATTTGTGAAAACAAGTAATTATATCATTATTGATATACAGTTACAACCTTGACTTTACATCAGAAAGAACAAACATTAAAGAAGTGACTAACTGATCAGTTAGGGTTAAAAAACGTATATTCAGCTAAAACATCGCTGCAGTGTTATGATCCAGTGGAAGGTCCTTAACCTACTGGCCTAGTTAAATCAAAGTGGTTACTTTCTGTTGGCTGGGCCAGTGTAGTTTTACACACCGTCTTATTTTACTTTCTCAGGACTTAAAACTGTTTTGGGGGCAGACCCCCTCAAAGAAAAAATATATATACACGCATACAAGGTCATCATCTTAACAGTTGTTATTCTCATCGAGGTCATCCGTGATGAAGAGCATCAAGTTGGCATGTCTATTACAGCTGAATGCGGCGATTACTATTTTTGTTCAGCCAAAACGCTCACAAACTTATTAAGATCAACAGCTGTAGTGCGTTTTTTGATTCAATGCTGAGTACAGCCAAACTGACGTTTCTCTTCTCTGTCATTGTAGACCGCAACTACCTCATTCCTTCAGTGGCTTGGGTCCGAATGCTTCTCGTTTTGCGCCGTCCCCCGGTTCAAGTGAATTCGCCACCAATCATATTTCCACTCTCGCGCCAGGACCCGGGGAGGGGTTACATGACGTGCATCTTGTGCTGCATTCACTTGCACTCGGACATTAGAGACTTTCTCTCATAAATGTCCGATGAGCCACAACTTTTCTTTCAAAAACAAAGATGCCAACTGGGGTGGGCAGCTGGGGTGGCAAGGCTATTGTTTAGGGTGGCAGTTGCCACCCCATGCCACCCCGGTAGATCCGCCCCTGCTAACAAACATCATTCAGCTTTCTTCTTTCTTTAGCTTGCTTGCAACGTTCGCTAATCGTTCGCGGGTAGTATGGTCGTCATTAGCAATGCCAGAAAAAGAAAAAACATTTTAATTTCTAAATCTAAAAACAACAATAGCCTATAAGAATGTATTCAAACCAGAGTTTCAATTATCTCAAGCTTATTTTCATTCGTTGTAGTATTTTGATAGTATGATTTATTTTGTAATTAATGTTATTCAATCAAGCCTCAAACTCACTTGTCCCTATAGCCTGTTTTAAATTGAAGTTGTCTGAAGTCCTTACCACCAGCTGCTCTTGCAGTAATAAGTAGTGTATCTTTCTTACTGTCCCGAATGTGCACAATGTAGTGACTGCTTTTCGTCTTTTTGTTTACTTAGTTGTGTTCTCTGTATTTTATATGTCTGTGTTATGTGCAAGAACATGTAACGTTGCTGCCTTCTTGGCCAGGTCAGCATTCTAAATGAGATTTTGTCTCAATGTTTTCATCTGGTTAAATAAAGGTTCAATAAAATGTAAAACAAATGTATATGTCTGATTCCTACGCGTACCACTAGCGGGAGCTGGCGTACCACCAGTGGTACGCGTACCACAGGTTGAGAACCGCTGCTATACAATGCTATACTCTGTGATAATCACATTTAATGACTCAGCACATTATCCATGAAACCTGTGAATCCCCAATGTGAAGCCCTGAGCCTGTTTTTCAGGTCTCAGGCTCGAAAATGACATTCCCAGAACAAATGATCATATCTTCCCTTCTAAAGGGTTAAATTAATAATATTTTTTCTCAAAGCAAGGTTACATCTGTGAGTTGGATGTAGAAGTGTCAGAATCAATATAGATGTTTTTTATTTTAAGTCAATTTCAGATTGAACACAGTAAAAAAAAGTTTACTTATAGTGAAAACCACCCTTGAATGATGAGATGATAGACTAAAAGCTTTAGGAATCCAAACTACAACATATAATAAGTACCCTGTATCAATATTGATGCAAAACAAGTTAAATTGGACCTTTTTAGAGAGATTTAGCAAAAGAAACCCCACTTCTGGGATAATTTGGAAGGATTTTCCATATCTCTGGCCCCCCTTGCTCGATTTTGCTGATTGACATCTCTTTCTAACCGTCAGAGCCAATGGAATCGAGGGGAACTCCCACATACTCCTTATTTGGTAATATGTGTGTGTGAGACTGACGCATAGCCAAAACCGGAAGCTGCGATAACTCTGGTAGCTACCATTAGCAGCTAACTTTTACTCTCCGATTTTTACATTAAAATGGAATTATGGATTATAAATAATTTTTTCAAATCAACAGAAACATTATCAACCTATGGATCAACCGATTCAGTCGCTTTTTTTCTCGTTTTCATGCCATTGAATACGTCTTTTGATCAGATTGACAGCTACGGTGAGACGATCTCCCGTAAAAGCTCCGTAAAGGTACGTGTTGTGATGTCTGAGTTTGCTTCCCCTGTCGCGAGTTCAGATCACTCAGTGATGATACTATACCTATATAATCTGTGGAACCTCAGCTTTAAACGGACATCTTGTGTGCAGCTACGATAAGTAATAAGGGTATCTTTATCTTGAGTTATGTGCCTAAGTGCGTTAGCAATTTTTGCTCAGGGGTCATTTAGATGCTTCTTATGAGACTTATATTTTGTTTTGGTAAAAATGGTTTGTATCGTCAGTTAGCTGAGATTCTTCCCGTTAATCTGGTATAACACATTAATAGGTTCTTAAATATTAAGATGCCCTGAGACACAGTGTCGTGAAAAGAAAAAAAAAGGACCCGCCGAGGGGGGCTTTGGGAGCTTAACAGGAATCATGGTTAAAAGTTGAGAAGCAAGCTTTGTGCAGCAGACATTCCGGCCCAGACTGAGCGTATCTATCATTGAAATGGATAAAAGTTCCTCAACATTTATCAAGAAAAAGAGAGTCAAGAAGAAAAATGTAAT